>NW_015506461.1:103500-145237 GCF_001515645.1 Sinocyclocheilus grahami | reverse complement strand
GTATTTACGCTTTGATTTGAACGAAAACAGTGCATCCGTGCAGCGCGGCTGACACAGAAGAGCGTACGCTGCTTGCGTTCAGCGCATATTCTCCAAAATGGCGCTACAGTAATGACACAGAGGATACGAATTGTTGAATAAAGTCGTTATTTTTGTTTTCTTTGTGTACAAAAGTATTCTCGTCGCTTCATAACATTACGGTTGAACCACTGATGGCAGATGGACTATTCTGACGATATCTTTCATACTTTTCTGGACCTTGACAGTGTAAGTTACTTGGCAGTCAATGGGACAGTTACAAACCTCCCGGATTTCATCCAAAATATCTTAAATTGTGTTCTGAAGATGAACAAAGCTTTTACGGTTTTAGAACGACATGGGGGTAAGTGATTAATGACAAAATTTTCATTTTGGGGTTGAGTATCCCTTTAAGTTGAAACGACTTTCACAATCAATTTGATTCAACTTAATTCATGTTTTACTGTTGCTTATTGTCACAGTAGGCTTGGGCTACATTTTCTATGAATTTCGCTTGAGGTATTCAGCCAATCACAACGCACTGGATAGCTGGCCAATCACAGCACACCTTGCTTTTCAGACCGATGAGCTTTGTAAAAATCGACGCGTTTCAGAAAGGCGGGGCATAGAGGAGAAACAATAATGTACAGTATGTGGAAAATAATGTGTTTTTTGAACCTTAAACCGCATAAACACATTTCATTACACCAAATACACAAAATAATGTTATTTTTAGCAGCATCATATGACCCCTTTAAAAAGGTTGCATGGATGTTAAATGTTGTTCATGGAACCATTAATGCCAATTAAGTTAAGACTCTAAACAGGTAATACACATTCTCTAGTCTCCTACCTACTGTACTATGTACTATACTAGCACACATAAAGTATGTTATTCTTCTGTCTAGAACATACTTTTCTGTGCTATTAACACACTGAACAGTTGTTTATCTTAGAAAAGGCTCTTGATGTTTCATTAAATCTCAAAGATTCTTCAGATCACTGTTTAGGTTTCTGAGTTCTTTAAAGCATGAGAACATAGATGATTTTTAAAAAGTTTCAAATGGAACTTAAACAGGATTTTGGTTCAAACTGTAACTATTTTAGGAATGTAGAACACAAATACAGGTACATGAACTATAGGATTCTAAAACGTGCTCTTTATTGTACTAATAGATCTCACCACACATTCCTGATTTGTTTGTGTTTTTTGCTATTCTAATTTAGAAATGGTTTGTTTTGGGTGGCCATATAAATATTTTTTTTGTCAAATATAAACTATTATCAGTATAAACTATTATAAGTTTTCCCAGCATAAACTATTAATTTGTATAATAGTAATATTTTTTAACTACTTTAAAGTAGATGATTTAAATGATGATGATGATGTGCAGCACCTGTGCTGTAAGTTTTGTGGACATGCAAATAAATTCATAAATTCATAAATTCATAAATTCTACATGTGTACTGATGATGTCAAAATAGCTCTTTTTAGAGCCTATTGTACTTAATTTGATTTCTGGCATGATAACTTAATGTACATGGTAATGTACATGACAATGTTAATGTATTTGGTCTTGGCGGAATAGATCTGCTATGCTGCTGCTGCGGCAGAGCAAGTACTGAGACTTGCTACTGCCAATACATCCACAACATGCTGCTGTGAGCATGTAAGAAATACTGCTGCTGCACATATAACATACATGAAATAACCCCCATATAGCATACATGAATCACCCCGTAGCAGATCTATACAGGTGGAGCTGGGGAAGGTGGAGGGTTTCTGAAGCATGCTGCGAACCGCTACAACAAGCACTAGTCATATATTTGAATGTTGAGCAGCAAGCTCATTGGCTACCGATACAGGAGAGAACCAATCAGCTTTGCCATGTGATAATGATTTCATTAGGTCAGATTGAGTTAGACCTATCGGACTGCGCCATCTAGAGTTTCATGACAGAACTCTGTATACGTCACATTTATGGTGTACTTATAGTAAAGCTAAAATGAAAAAGCTTCAGGTGGCATTTAATGATAGATTAATAATTATGCTTAAGATCCCAAGGTGGATAAGTGCAAGCCAATTGTTTGTATCTAGTGATGTTCCTACTTTGCATGCTGTGCTAAGGAATTATACGTATAGTTTCATGTGTCGATTAAGTGATTCAAGAAATACAGTCATAATGGCCTTAAATTAAGGGACACAAGGTATTCCTCCCTGTTCTGGAAGCACTGGCATTCAAGTGTGTATGTTTCTAAGTAGTGCTTGTTGTATGTAAATGAATGTTTGTATGTAATTTTCTTCTTTTTCTTTTTTTCTTATTTTTATGATATGGACCTAAGGGTCTTTAATAAAGAAATAATAATAATAATATATTTTAAAATTTATTTATACAGTGATAAAAAAGAGATATCAAAAACCCATATGGTTGTTTTCGCAAAAAGAGATTTATCTCCACTTCAGCAGGACTTACATACACCAAAATGTACAGTTTTGTTCCTATCTATATTTTTTACATTTTATTCCTGAAAATATGGTTAAAATTAATAATTTTTCTGGCTGTTGACAGTATTGTCTGATTTACAGAATGATAAAAAGAGATATCCAAAATCCAAAACTCTGAACAAAATGAAACAAGACTTTTGAACCTGGCTTTATCCAGTGTTCATATTGCAGTACATGTCAACGTCTCAAAGAATTAGCAGATTCAAATTAGCACATATTTAATCAGATAATGCCTCATTTACATATTTAAACATTACGTTTCAGAAAACTTGTAATACAAAACAATTGTCTTAATGTATTGATATTAATCAACTGGGGAAAGTATGGTGAAATGTATTAGTTAAAACTTTTTTTTACCCTATATAGCTGTAGTGTCTTACCCTAAAATGTCTTATTACAAGTCAAAAGCAAAGAATATATATTTATAATATAATCTGAGCTGAGCAACCTTTTATGCAAATAGAAATGCAAATGCTTTCTCTATTATAGAGCTTCATAGTGCACCATACTGCGAAAACAAGTAGTATGGTAGTATGCTAGTTTCTCCCAACAGTATATTTACATTTTAGTCATTAGCAGACCTTTATTACTGTAAGCAATTTATCTCTGGAGCCAACAATATCTGCAGTGCACAATACCAAGCAATGACAGTAGCAGTTATAGCGCACTAAAAGGAGGAGTGTCATCCAGGAATCAGGATAACGTGATGATGTGCAACCGTGCTGTGGAGTCAGAAGTCTCTTGTGTAATTTGAGGTCAGATCTGTCCTGAAGTGTTGAGGTGGCAGTTTTCTGCAGGCAGATAATGTCACTGTCTGGACGTGGTCTGACCGATTATAAAATCACTGAGCAGCACAATCCATTCTCCCAGTACACAATGGTTTCGTCTTCATCCTCCGTATACAGTATTTCTGCTGTGCTGTACGCTTCCTGATTAATATACTGTGACCTTTATGAGCATGGAAACCAATCAGAACATCTTAGCAACTGCAAAGCAACACCCTGGAAATGCCCTCACGCTTTGGTTGTTACTTTTGCATTGGCAAACACCACTTTGATAAATAAACTGATATTTTCATTTCAGTCTACAAGAAATAGTTAAACTCTAAAAAAAAAAAAAATGCTGGGTTTAAAACAACCCATCGCAGGGGGAAATATGGACAGAAACCCAACCTTCTGGTCAGTTTTATTTAAATCAACTATTGCTTAAAAATGACTATATTTCTTGCTTAAAATGAACCCCAAATAGGTTTGAAATTGACATGTATTAATATGATCATTAAATGAACATTTAGTAAGAAGTTGAATAAATAATAATTAAACATTTTTTATATAGCTTATTAATGAATGTACACCTTTTGATTATTGCTGATACCTCTAATCAAGTCAAGTCAAGTCACCTTTATTTATACAGCGCTTTATACAATACAGCTTTACAGTGTCGAACAAGAAAAAATGTGAGCTGATAATGCAAAAGTCAATAGAAAACAGTCAGTACATTGCAATATACGTTATTTTACTGTAATATATTATTTTGATATTGCATGCAAGCAATATGCATTATTTTGATATTGTATGCATGCAAAATGCATTATTATTTGAATGTTGTATGCATGCAATATACGTTATCATTTTTATGATGTATGCATGCAATATGCATTGTTATTTTAATGTTGTACATATGCAATATACATTATTATTTGACTGTTGTGTGCATGCAATATACATGATTATTTTAATGATGTATGCATGCAATATGCATTATTATTTTAATGATGTTTCCATGCAATATGCATTGCTATTTTGATATTATATGCATGCAATATCTGTTATTATTTTAATGATATATGCATGCAATACACATTATTATTTGAATGTTATATGCATGCAAAAGGCACACACAAACAGCTAACATTATGTATGTTTTTCTCTCTCAGATGATATTATTTTCCTCCTGCTGCATTTGTGGGTTAATTGGTGGAATCCTGAACTTCCAGTTTGTCCGAGCGCTGGTCAAGCGTCCAGACGCCATGCGCTCTCTTCATTTGGCTGTCATGTCTCTAGCATGTCTGGGCATCAGCAGCTGCACGCTGTCCACATGGCTGACCTGCAGACTGGCCAGCAGCGAACAGCAGCGCATGTTTCTGGAGAGAGAACATTCACTGCATCACTCGCACGAAATGGCAGAGAAGGTACGCAAGGAGCTGGTATATTTGTGCGGTCTGTGTGTGCCGGTGCATCTCACACACTTACAGTCAACATTACATTAAAACTGACTCAGCTTACGTTCTTATTATATGTTCCTGGTCTTATTGCGAATGATTCGGCACACATTATCACAAAGAAAAAAACTGACTTCATAAACTTTCGTCAGAATTTAATAATTAGCTCAATGTCTGAAACAACTTTCCTTTTCCTGCAGTGAATGGGTGCCGTCAGAATGAGAGTCCAAACAGCTGATAGAAACATCACAATAATCCACACCCCTCCAGTCCATCAGTTAATGTCTTGAGAAGACAAAAGCTGCGTGTTTGTAAGAAACAAATCCATCAAGACGTTTTTAACTTCAAACTGTTGCTTCCGGCTAAAAGACGAGACCATAATCCATAATAATGTGTGAAAACGTCCATCCCTGTTGTTCTCTCACATCAAAATCCACCCACATATTTGTCTAGAACTGTTAATGGACTGTTTTGGCTTGTAAACGGTGCTTGATCTGTGCAGATTTCTCTCCTGATTCTGACCAGACGACTTTTTCATGGGAGGAAGCGCTAATATGGATTATGTATTTTAGATGGAAGCAATGGTTTGAAGTTAAAAATGTCTTAATGATGGATTTGTTTCTTACAAACACGCAGCTTTTGGCTTCTCAAGACATTAACTGATGGTAAGAAACAAATCCATCATTAAGACGTTTTTAACTTCAAACTGTTGCTTCCGGCTAAAAGACGAGACCATAATCCATAATAATGTGTGAAAACTTCCATCCCTGTTGTTCTCTCACATCAAAATCCACCCACATATTAGATGGAAGCAATGGTCTAGAACTGTTAATGGACTGTTTTGGCTTGTAAACGGTGCTTGATCTGTGCAGATTTCTCTCCTGATTCTGACCAGACGACTTTTTCATGGGAGGAAGCGCTAATATGGATTATGTATTTTAGATGGAAGCAATGGTTTGAAGTTAAAAATGTCTTAATGATGGATTTGTTTCTTACAAACACGCAGCTTTTGGCTTCTCAAGACATTAACTGATGGACTGGAGTGGTGTGGATTACTTGTGGATTACTGTGATGTTTTTATCAGCTGTTTGGACTCTCATTCTGACGGCACCCATTCACTGCAGAGCATCCATTGCTGAGACACTGATGCAATGCTACACTTCTCCAAATCTGATGAAGAAACAAACTCATCTACATCTTACTCATACAGTAGCTAAGAATGGAAGTTGTCTCTCTCTCTGTCTGTCCGTTTGAATGTTCATCTCGTAGCGAAACTCGGCCGTGTGTTTGTCTGCTTGCAGGAGGTTTTGGATAACACCAGCAATTGCATCTCTCAAATCTCCTACAATGGACGGAGCGCTTCGCCGTGACAGCTCGCTGCCCACATGCTCTTAACAGCACAGTTCTTCCACCTGATTGGCTGAGTCAGGTTGACAGTTCTTCCACCTGATTGGCTGAGTCAGGCTGACAGTTCTTCACTCTGATTGGCTGGGTCGAGCTGACAGTAGAAGCACAGACGGCATTCACCGGACATAATGTAGACAGAGCGTCAGATAACAGTATTGAGCAGACAGACAGCCAATCAGTGTCCAGTTACCTGATGAGCTCAGGAGAGGTCAGAGCTGATGACCTGGACGACCAGCATACAGAAAACAGACATTTGAGTACGAAATAAGCATGCAAACGATCTTCTCTCTCTTTCTATATCTCTTTCTCTCTCCCCGTATCTAGATAAAGGGAATGTAATTCTGATATTGTATGGTATACTGAATGCTTTTATCCTGATCGTATAAATGCACACTGTAAAATGCCTGTAAAGATATTTATTCATTTACAGTATTTTTATATAGAGGCTTCACATGAAAATGAAATAAAGATATCAATGTAATTTGTGGCATTATGGCAGATGATTAAACCGTTAACACACAAAAACACCTTTACTTTACACATCATAGATTTGTATGTTTTAATATACATATATTGTAGACTAACTCTACTAAGTGCTACATTTTCTTAATTTCAATTGATGTAAATTTCATTTTCATGCATTTTTCATTTATTCCAGTTTTAAATTAACAGTTTTCTTTCATGTGAATTTCATATTTAATTGAAGTCTTTTTCAGTTTCATTTCTATTTCATATTTTTATATAGAGGCTTCACATGAAAATGAAATAAAGATATCAATGTAATTTGTGGCATTTTGGCAGATGATTAAACCGTTAACACACAAAAACACCTTTACTTTACACATCATAGATTTGTATGTTTTAATATACATATATTGTAGACTAACTCTACTAAGTGCTACATTTTCTTAATTTCAATTGATGTAAATTTCATTTTCATGCATTTTTCATTTATTCCAGTTTTAAATTAAGTTTTCTTTCATGTGAATTTCATATTTAATTGAAGTCTTTTTCAGTTTCATTTCTATTTCCTTTTATTTTTAATATTGTTATCAAATTAAAATTTCAATCGCATCATATGACCCCTTTAATCAATTTTTAAATAAACAATGCTTCTTGTTTAATTTAATATTTAAGTCCTTATCAGTTTTTATTATTTTATTTTTTATATTTTTCATTAATTATAATTTATATTTAAGTATAATTTTATTTTATTTTATTTTTCATGTGCAGTTCTCCTCCTCTCCGCTAGTGGTCGCCCGTCACTCCGCACATCTCGCATGCGAACACGCGAGCGAACGCACCACGTGCTCCTCCGCATGTGTACGGCATGGCGAACTGGACGCAGGAGGACGGAGCTGCGAAACCCGTCGCAAGCCCCGCAGACGTGTCGACGGCAGCGCAGATATCCAGTGGAAATGTCGCGGCGGTTCCGTGTCTCATCCCGTCGTTCGCGGACGCGGTGAAGCTGCTGAACGCGCGGTACTCGTGTCTGGTGCTGGACTCGCACCGCAGGCACATCTCACTGTCGCCCGAACACCTGCGGAAGAAACGCACGGGCATCCGGGAGGAGCTCGCCGCTGAGCTGCTCAAGTACTCCAGCAGGTAAACCCACAGGCTGCAAAGGAAATACCATGGTGAATGATGGTAACGCCGAGGTATTTTCACACAAACAGTATGGTTCTGTAACGTTTGCACATTATTATTAGGCTTCAAGGACTTGCCTTTCAATATTTTGAGACCAGGATACCTTTAAAAAAACACTATAGTACCTTTTGTAATGTGTGTCAGTGCTGTTGAATAGAAGCCAGTCACAGCTGATACAGAAGCATGGAATATGCCTTTGTAAGGTTGTAGTCAACTTATAAAAACAGAATACATCTAGTGCACTAGTTTGAGTATGACTTGCATGTAGTTTATGTGTAGAAATAAGCAATGTATAACAGCCAGATTACAAAACCAGTTAACAATTCTCCATCTTTTCAAAGATTTCTCTCTTCTATTCTGTTCTATATTTGTGAACTCAGTGTCCCAAATTAGGTAATAATAGTACTTTTTTTACTCTAGAGAGGAGAATTTAGCTAAATATATGCTCTATATCACACACACACACACACACACACACACACATATATATATATGTGTGTGTGTAATATAGTGCATATATTTAGTCAAATTATCCGTAAACTGAAGTGCTCTTTTAACTTAACCAAACGCATTCTATATGAGATAAATCAGATATACATCAAATAAACACAATATTACAATGTACAATTGCACAAAAGGCTGCAAACGAACAGCGCGCATCTGAAGTGTCTCTGAAGGAAATAATGCATTATTTATCGGCTTTAAGATATCGGCCAAATTTTCTTATCAGGCCGATACCGATAACAGAAAAAATGAGCCGATATGGGCCGATACCGATATGGTGGCCGATATATCGTGCATCCCTAATATATAGTTAAATTCATAATTACATCTATGGATATGGATATCTCTTATTTACACAGTTCTATATAGAGTACAAATGCACAAATCTGTACATAAATCTACTGTTCCAGATTCATACACATTATTTTTTGTGAAGTCTTACTATTTAAATGTGTTTTTCTGTTCTCATGTCAGATGTGTGTATGTACCAGATGCACCTGATAAAAAAAAAAACACAACAAATTCCTAGTGTGTTTGCGCACACCTGGCGAATAAAGCTGATTCTGATCATTAAAAGTTGATATATTTCATACTTAAATTGTTGTATGTGCAGTTACTTTAGATGCTTGTATACAGCTTGATGATTTATTTATTGTTAAAAATCTTGCAGATCAGCATTTTCCCCCCCAAGTTTCAGGGCTGTGTTATTTGGAAAATATTTATTTTCTATTACGTTAGATTATAACTTCTATATTTATGTATTTTAATCACATTTTTATTCACTAATTTGATAGATTTAAGTTATTGTGATTTAAATCGTTCATCTTTGTCCTGTGGATTTGCAGTCTGAAAGGTGTTCCTGTGGCGTATGACGACATTAAAGTCGTGGGACAGCATGGAGATATTTATGACGATCAAGGATTCATTCACCTCAACATCGAGGCGTCGTTCGTGGTCTTCAAACCAAAGAAAGGGTCGAAGCTCGTGGTACGTCACAAGATCTTCATGAGCTAGAGGTCATGTTCTGTGCCTGATTATGAGTGAGGTCGTATATATGCGCTTATTCTTGTCTTGTGTGTCGCTCAGGGTGTGATTAATAAAATGGGAGTGGGTCACGTGGGCTGTCTGGTTCACGGCTGCTTTAACGCGTCGGTGGTGAAGCCCAGTCTGCTGAGCTCAGAGCAGTGGAGGGACTGTGGACTGTGTGTCGGACAAAGCCTGGAGTTTGAGGTCTTCCAGCTGGACGCCGATGCTGCAGGTGTTCTGCTCATCAGGGGACGGCTGGAGAAGTGCAGGTACGGTCAATGCTTTCTTTTTGCTGGATACTATATTAAAGGTATAGTTCACCCAAAATGAGAATTTGCTGAATGTGTTCCCCCTCAGATCATCCGAGATGTAGATGAGTTTGTTTCTTCGTCAGATTTGGAGAAGTGTAGCATTGCATCAGTGTCTCAGCAACGGATGCTCTGCAGTGAATGGGTGCCGTCAGAATGAGAGTCCAAACAGTTGATAAAAACATCACAATAATCCACTCCACTCCAAACAAATCCATTATTAAGATGTTTTTAACTTCAAACTGTTACTTCCGGCTAAAATACGAGTCCATAATCTATAATAACGCTTCCTCCAGTGAAAAAGTGGTCTGGTCTGAATCAGGAGAGAAATCTGCACAGATCAAGCACCGTGAAAACAGTCCAAAACAGCTCGAAACAAATATGTGGGAGACAACAGGAGATGGACTTTTTCACTGGAGTAAACGTTATTTTGGATTATGGACTCATATTTTAGTTAAAAACCTCATAATGATTTATTTGTTTCTTAAAAACACACAGTTTTTAGTTTCTCAAGACAGTAACTGATGTTACTGGAGTGCTGTGGATTATTGTGATGTTTTTATCAGCTGTTTGGAGAAGCACTAATTGAACTCCACTGTTTTGGTCAATAATTTTGGCTCTCCAAAACCAATTCGGCTGAAAATTAAAATGCATTTTTTGACAGTAATGACAGTGCATCACTATGTTAAATATCAGTCAGGTGATCCTAATCTTAAGTGTCCAGTTCTTTCACAGAATAATACATTGTGGACATTTCGTTAAATCAGTCATTTTAATTTCATTTACTAATAATTAGGCGTGGGAAAAAAATCGATTCACTTAACTATCTATATATATTTTAGTGCCGGGCAACGTTTAAATGTGATTAATCACATCCAAAATAAAACTTTTTGTTTACGTAGTATATATGTGTGTACTGTGTATATTTATCATGTGTATGAATATATATATATATATATAAATACACATTATATATTTTGAAAATATTTACGTGTGTATATATACATATAAATATATTTAATATGTAAACAATATATTTTTCTGAAATATATACATGCACGTGTGTGTGGATTTATATAAACATAATAAATATTCACAGTACACACACACATACTATGTAAACAAAATTTTTAAAATCTTTTATTTTGGATGCAATTAATCGTTGCCCAGCACTATATTTTTATTATTTTGAAATTGATTCTTTTATTCCAGAATCGATAATAATTCATATTAAATTGTTTAATTTTAGTCCTTGTTTATAAAGAATAATTGACTGAATCAGTGGCATTTAAATTTCACTCTGGTGATGCATTGACTTTATATTATTAAAGAAAAGTTCATGTAAAAACTGCCTTGTGTGCAATTTAAATGAGACATCACAAAGAGAAGAAGAAGAAGAAAGACAAACGGCAGGAGGCGGATGAGATCTCGCCCTCTGAGCTCTCGACGAGCGACTCCAGCGGATACGTGAGCGAGAAAACCAGCAGAACGAGAGCAGCCGAGAGCGACCACGGCCTGCAGGACGCACCGGCCGCCAAAAAAAAGAAAAAGAGCAAGTGATTACGCTCACAGACTGTTTCATGAACTATAAACGAAGAGCCCAACGTGACTGAGATACTTTATGTGTGATTTATATTTACAGAATATAATAATAATAATAAATGTTTTTTTCCTCTGGGGTATTTGCACATTTGTATTTTTCCACCTGTAGAGGGCAGCATGCATTTCCCAAATTTTCCCAAATTCTCCTCATTAAACTGTTATCTAATTAAATTAAAATGGGGGAAATCCCTCATTTAGATGTTTTATGATTATGGTCAAATTAAAGATATTATAAAAAGGTGGCAACAGCAATATGATGAGACATTTATAGCTAAATATTTTAGTTCAAACTGTCCCATCACTGTTTATTAATCAGATTTTAAACAGTTGCATTAATTACAGTCAGTCTCAACGCTAAAGATGACAAATAAAAACAAAACTGGTAACTTAATGTTTCAATATGACAGTGGAGGTTTTCCCTTACATTTAATGTTATAAATATCAAATTCATATTTTTACATGGTTATTTTCTTTTTGCTGTTTTTGAAAATATTTATCCTTTACTTTCAATGCAGTTTTATTTTTGTGTCTGAATCTATTATTAATAATTCACATTAATTTTGATATTTTTCCAAGGAGGCTAATGTCTAAAATATGAAGATGGTATTGCACCTGCGATCATAATGAATAAAAGTATTTGAAATGTATATTTAATGCAAATTGTAAACTAAAATTATATATATATATATTCGTTATATATTATTATAAATTATACTATTTAAAATGTAACTGTTATAATCGAATTGCAATTTAATTATATTTTTCATTAGCATGTTTATGGAAGGTACATTGACTTATTCTAATTAAAATGCCTGAAAAGTGTTTTTTTTAAATATGTAATTAAGTTTTTTTTAATAGTTAATAATTTAAAAACCTAATCAAGCCGTCAAAGCGAGTGTACTACTTAAAACCAATGTTCATGAATAACAAATAATGTCAAACCTGAATTTTAATATCATATTAAGTTAAGTGTTTTATGCAAAACAAATAGTTGATTTTTTTTGTGTAATCATATATTGATTATAGATAAGTTTTATTTACACAAATATAGATTTGTTGAAGTTGCTGCACGTGTGTGTCATTTAAAAATCTTTTTTTTTTTTTTTCATTTCAAATGTTTCGCTTTCATATATTTTGCTATATACTGTTTGTTTTTTCTTTCAGTGTATTCTGCTTGGATTTATTGTGGGTGTTTCACAATGATAATGCCTGTTATTTGAACACGTTTAAAAAAACATACATGAAGACATTTTGTTGTCATGTGACAAAGCAGCAAACAGGAAATTACATCACAAACACCTACAGACCCTCAAGGCAGTGTGTGAAGGTAAGCAAGTCTCTTAAAATTAACAAATTGGTTAGTACTTTATGACATGAAAACACTAGTTGAAAACAACTAGAAGACTTAAAAAAAAAAATATATATATATATAAGTACTTTTGAAACTATATATTTAAAATAACCATCAAGATGTGTAAACTCAGGTTTATTTCTAATGCAAAGAAAAGAATGCCTTTTTTTTTACTTGTTTGCACAGCTCGATATTTCCATGAAGAGCTACTAAATCAAAACACTTCCTGAAAATGGTGCAAAGGTTTTTCCAAACCACATGAAAACAAAGATTTTCATTTTTATGCATATTTGTGGATGTTTCGTATTCTCAGACATTCTTGCATGTCATCGAACCTTTGACCTGTTTTTATTCTCAGGTGTTGCTGAATAGCCAAAGCACGTCTGCTCGGGATGCCTGCGTCCCACTCGATTCCTGGAACATCTGGACTGCTGGGAATCCATCCTGCAAACCTCAAGGTGTGAGTGGGAAAGCGCTCCTCCTGTGTGAGTAACTGTGTGTTGTGGGAAAACTGCATGAGCATCTTTACAGTAAATCACAGAGCTTTGCTGAAGAGCGGCCCTCGAGTCCGGCGGCACGGCAGGGTGTGAGGGAAACGTCTCAACCTGGACTCGTTTCAGCTTTAAGTCAGCTGGGATTATGGTCAGACTGATACATTTTGCTTTTCTTTTGCCCCTTTTGTTCAGCTAGACAAAGTGAGTCTCTTTGACGGCTCGAGGGGAGCTTGGCTCTGTCATCCTGAAGGATCCCGGGAGCTCTGTGGGAGGTTTTCGATCGGGTCAGATCGTCGCCAGACGGGCTCATAGTTTGAATTGTTCTCACTTAGTTTTTCCATCACTGGGAGTGCTGTGATTCGGGGTGGGGGTGAGAATGTGACATTTTGTCGTTTTTATTGGGCTTCACTTCTGATAAGTGGCCCTTGCATTCATGAGGTGAATTATGGCTTTTTGAGGTTATATGGGGTGTGAGACAAACGAAAGCTCTGAAATTCAGGGTCTCTGAAAGCAAACGTCACTCTTTACATCGACCCAAAAACAGTGTGCAAATTATACAGTGGTTCATGGCCAATTTTGTCCGGACCTGTTTGTCCAAGCAATGGAAAACGGGGTGTGTCATCATTTTTCCAATTTAGATTGCCATAGAAATCACCTTAAGTTTTGCTAGCGCAGCTCTGGTGACAAAAAGTAAGGCAAAAGTAACATAATGCATTACTTTCCATAAAGAGTAACTAACACGATTAGTTACTTTTTTATAGACTTACGCAAATCAGATATACATCAAATAAACACAATATTACAACGTACAATTGCACAAAAGGCTGCAAACAAACAGCGCGCATCTGAAGTGTCTCTGAAGGAAATAATGCATTATTTATCGGCTTTAAGATATCGGCCAAATTTTCTTATCAGGCCGATACCGATAACAGAAAAAAATAGCATTTATCGGCCGATACCGATATGGTGGCCGATATATCGTGCATCCCTAGTTATATGCACAACTCCGTTTTATTTGGATGTTGATTATTAAGTAATTGATTAAAGTTTAATTTGGTTTTGGTTTTCCAGCAAAAAGAAAAGTTTACTTTCAGTTTCTGTGTGTCCATAAAAAATGTATTTCTTATTTAATTTTACTGCTTGCTTATGGCAGGAACAGACATTTTCAGAAAGTTTTAAAAAATGTTTTACTTTACCACTTTTTTATATTAAGTCCAGGGTTTTGAATTGACCATTTTGTAGTCGATTACTGTTTGCTGCTTCTGAAATAAAGCTCCAAATGATGTGATGAATTGTTTTTGTAAAAATGACTCATCTTCTATGTCATGTAAAGCTTGTATGTAGTGTTAGAAAAGCAAACAAAAATTGCTACACATTGCAATGCTTGTAGAATCGCAATTCTTAGTATTGATTTGGGAGATAAGTGTATCCTTACTAATGATCATTTATTGATTTTCAGAGTGCAAGAGCTCGTGGCCCAAGCCGAACAAAAGGAAACGATTGTAGAATCCGCTACAGAACCAGAATCCACAGAAGACACGATCGACAGTCCAAAACCCAAGAAGAAGAAGAAGAAAGACAAGCGTGAGAAAGAGTCTCTGAACGACAGCAGCCTGGAGCAAACGTCAGAAAACCAGCAAACCGCTGCCAACACAACCGAGATAGACCCCAGTGCAAACAGACATCACAAAGAGAAGAAGAAGAAGAAAGACAAACGGCAGGAGGCGGATGAGATCTCGCCCTCTGAGCTCTCGACGAGCGACTCCAGCGGATACGTGAGCGAGAAAACCAGCAGAACGAGAGCGGCCGAGAGCGACCACGGCCTGCAGGACGCACCGGCCGCCAAAAAGAAGAAAAAGAGCAAGTGATTACGCCCACAGACTGTTTCATGAACTATAAACGAAGAGCCCAACGTGACTGAGATACTTTATGTGTGATTTATATTTACAGAATATAATAATAATAATAAATGTTTTTTTCCTCTGGGGTATTTGCACATTTGTATTTTTCCACCTGTAGAGGGCAGCATGCATTTCCCAAATTTTCCCAAATTCTCCTCATTAAACTGTTATCTAATTAAATTAAAATGGGGGAAATCCCTCATTTAGATGTTTTATGATTATGGTCAAATTAAAGATATTATAAAAAGGTGGCAACAGCAATATGATGAGACATTTATAGCTAAATATTTTAGTTCAAACTGTCCCATCACTGTTTATTAATCAGATTTTAAACAGTTGCATTAATTACAGTCAGTCTCAACGCTAAAGATGACAAATAAAAACAAAACTGGTAACTTAATGTTTCAATATGACAGTGGAGGTTTTCCCTTACATTTAATGTTATAAATATCAAATTCATATTTTTACATGGTTATTTTCTTTTTGCTGTTTTTGAAAATATTTATCCTTTACTTTCAATGCAGTTTTATTTTTGTGTCTGAATCTATTATTAATAATTCACATTAATTTTGATATTTTTCCAAGGAGGCTAATGTCTAAAATATGAAGATGGTATTGCACCTGCGATCATAATGAATAAAAGTATTTGAAATGTATATTTAATGCAAATTGTAAACTAAAATTATATATATATATATTCGTTATATATTATTATAAATTATACTATTTAAAATGTAACTGTTATAATCGAATTGCAATTTAATTATATTTTTCATTAGCATGTTTATGGAAGGTACTTTGACTTATTCTAATTAAAATGCCTGAAAAGTGTTTTTTTTTTAAATATGTAATTAAGTTTTTTTTAATAGTTAATAATTTAAAAACCTAATCAAGCCGTCAAAGCGAGTGTACTACTTAAAACCAATGTTCATGAATAACAAATAATGTAAAACCTGAATTTTAATATATTAAGTTAAGTGTTTTATGCAAAACAAATAGTTGATTTTTTTTGTGTAATCATATATTGATTATAGATAAGTTTTATTTACACAAATATAGATTTGTTGAAGTTGCTGCACGTGTGTGTCATTTAAAAATCTTTTTTTTTTTATTGGATTTCAACTGAAAAAGAGGAGTGGCTTAAAACTATATATTACTTGCAATATATACGAAATAAGTTTTCATTTCAAATGTTTCGCTTTCATATATTTTGCTATATACTGTTTGTTTTTTCTTTCAGTGTATTCTGCTTGGATTTATTGTGGGTGTTTCACAATGATAATGCCTGTTTGAACACGTTTAAAAAAACATACATGAAGACATTTTGTTGTCATGTGACAAAGCAGCAAACAGGAAATGACATCACAAACACCTACAGACCCTCAAGGCAGTGTGTGAAGGTAAGCAAGTCTCTTAAAATTAACAAATTGGTTAGTACTTTATGACATGAAAACACTAGTTGAAAACAACTAGAAGACTTAAAAAAAAAAAAATATATATAAGTACTTTTGAAACTATATATTTAAAATAACCATCAAGATGTGTAAACTCAGGTTTATTTCTGATGCAAAGAAAAAAATGCATTTTTTTTTACTTGTTTGCACAGCTCGATATTTCCATGAAGAGCTACTAAATCAAAACACTTCCTGAAAATGGTGCAAAGGTTTTTCCAAACCACATGAAAACAAAGATTTTCATTTTTATGCATATTTGTGGATGTTTCGTATTCTCAGACATTCTTGCATGTCATCGAACCTTTGACCTGTTTTTATTCTCAGGTGTTGCTGAATAGCCAAAGCACGTCTGCTCGGGATGCCTGCGTCCCACTCGATTCCTGGAACATCTGGACTGCTGGGAATCCATCCTGCAAACCTCAAGGTGTGAGTGGGAAAGCGCTCCTCCTGTGTGAGTAACTGTGTGTTGTGGGAAAACTGCATGAGCATCTTTACAGTAAATCACAGAGCTTTGCTGAAGAGCGGCCCTCGAGTCCGGCGGCACGGCAGGGTGTGAGGGAAACGTCTCAACCTGGACTCGTTTCAGCTTTAAGTCAGCTGGGATTATGGTCAGACTGATACATTTTGCTTTTCTTTTGCCCCTTTTGTTCAGCTAGACAAAGTGAGTCTCTTTGACGGCTCGAGGGGAGCTTGGCTCTGTCATCCTGAAGGATCCCGGGAGCTCTGTGGGAGGTTTTCGATCGGGTCAGATCGTCGCCAGACGGGCTCATAGTTTGAATTGTTCTCACTTAGTTTTTCCATCACTGGGAGTGCTGTGATTCGGGGTGGGGGTGAGAATGTGACATTTTGTCGTTTTTATTGGGCTTCACTTCTGATAAGTGGCCCTTGCATTCATGAGGTGAATTATGGCTTTTTGAGGTTATATGGGGTGTGAGACAAACGAAAGCTCTGAAATTCAGGGTCTCTGAAAGCAAACGTCACTCTTTACATCGACCCAAAAACAGTGTGCAAATTATACAGTGGTTCATGGCCAATTTTGTCCGGACCTGTTTGTCCAAGCAATGGAAAACGGGGTGTGTCATCATTTTTCCAATTTAGATTGCCATAGAAATCACCTTAAGTTTTGCTAGCGCAGCTCTGGTGACAAAAAGTAAGGCAAAAGTAACATAATGCATTACTTTCCATAAAGAGTAACTAACACGATTAGTTACTTTTTTATAGACTTACGCAATATTGCAATGCATTAAGTTGTATTTCAGTCTTTCTACTTCAAAATGTAATGCTTAATTCAGTGTGTTACTTGCCTTTTCTTTGTAATTGTAAAATTCTGTTTCTGAGTGGAATTTGTTTTTGCACCAATTTTTTTTCAGTGTAACGTATGTGGTTACAGAAACATTTGATAATGCTGTTACAATGTTTTTAGCTGTTTGTTTGACCAATGGAAGACTGAGGGCATGTCATCATTTTTCCAAATTTCATTTGGCATAGAAATTAAAACACCTTTAAGTTTTGTTTTTGTACATCTGATACCAGTCATGATATTATGGTGACCTCCTTACTAACTTTTGTGCTTAATGAAATGTTTGAGATCAGTGTTGCAATGTTTTTATCTTTTTGGCTGACCAATGGTAGACATAGGGTGTGTCATTTTTCTGATTCAGTTTACCATAGAAATTATCTTTTAGTTTTGACATTGTACAATCTGATACTGATCATGATATTATGGTAACCTGCCGAGTAAGAACTTTTGGGATATCACATAATGGGAATTTTTCAATTCTAAAAATGCGCCGTAAAAAAAAACGTATGCGCTCAATTGAGTTGGATAATTTTTTTTATCTGATAAGAAAACATGCACATAAACTATGATGGAAACACATTTACCTCATGAAATATTTCATAATGTTATTGAAACGTTTTGAGTTATACTGTATATAGTATTTAAACTGTTTAATTTGTGTACAGACACCCCACAGACCCCTTGATTGACAAAATTACTCATAAATTCTATGACAGTCTTTTAAATATCCTTTACAGAGAATACAATCCCATAATGCACTGCAACAAGGCAAATAAAAATATCCATCAGGTGGAGGAAGCAGGAGAAAATATATTTATAATTACACAAAAAAACTATTTGTGCACAGTGTATTTCTATGGTTAGAGTATCACGTTGTTGAACTCTCTTGAAATCATTTCTTGTGCATTTCATGTTAGTAGTGCTATTTGTATTTTCAATCATAAGAACATTTTTATTAGCTATGATACTGTTTTTTAAATCAAATCTTTACATAGCTTTGACAGTAAACACTGGAATCTATGCCTTGGGGAAAAAAAGAATGAAATGAAGCATAGCTATAAGTAAACCCATATAGGAAATAAAAGAGTTATCGAATAAGCATGTTCTAAACTCCTGAAACATTGGTGTTTCAGATTTTAGAGCAGTCGCTGCAATTTATGAAAGAAATCAATTAAATCTGGGAGTGGGAGTGAGTGTGAAAAAAAGCAGATAACCCTCTTTGTAATCCTTAACATTTTCATAAATAACTGTAATTTAATTACACATTTTTTCTCAGTAACTATAACTGATTACTTTTATTTTGTAATTAAATTACGTAATTCCGTTACATGTAACTAGTTACTCCCCAACACTGCACATAAGTTGTTGCCTATGTAGGGCGTTCCAAACATCTTGGGTCCACTTGTTAGGGCTCCGTTTAAGTTAGAATGTTGCCTTCTATTGAAATAAGTTTCCCTATGTAGACCGTAGACAGCAAGGCAGCTCGTTAGTTTTTGGAACGGAGCCAAAAGCTATGTTTATTTTTACAGTGATTGCATTCGCGCCATAAATAAACCCACAGACTCTTTCTGAGGTGCTGCCAAAATGTACATGACATGGATTGCCTGGGCCCGGGTTACTTTTGAGGTCTGTTACAAATATGACATACAAAAATACATAGGCTCTGCTCATATGTATGCACGATTAATCCCACCGGTCACAATAGTGACCGTAAAGAAGGTTTTCATTTATAAAGCTCTAAAAATGTTACTGACTGGTGTTTTAGTGCATTTCCTGCAAATATGGAAAAAAAATAAAGGGTCTCAATTGAATATGTGCAGTCAGTGTCACATGGTTAGTGTAAACTGTCGCATGACTGCTGCATCAAAGTAGTGCTGCTGGGTGGTATGACCAAAAATTTATATCACGGTATTTTTCAAAATTATACCGGTTTCACGGTACATGACGGTATTTTTTTTTTTCATGCATGACCGGGTGTTAAGCATATTTTCTACTGATTGAGAGAGGAAATACTGCAGTATATTGACTTAGAATGCCCTATTTTACTGTCATGATGAGTGAATAGTGTCAAAAAATACCACACTAAATAGTGACCTTCTAAAACATGTTAATCAGGAGTCACTCTCATTTATAATCACGGCATCGTCTGATAAAATCAACATGCATCTACACTAAAGAGCGGCTATGCAGTTGTTTTGGCTATATTACTTTTCTGTCTCATGCAGCGCACTGCCTGCGTCTGAGTAACAAACTAAAAAAACAACAAACAAAAAGTGCATGTGCTATTAACAGACGAATTACGCTCATATTTATAATTCCAAACAATCAGTAAGCGACAGGTGCTAGGAAATGCTGTTTCGTACTCATTATTGACGAGTCGGCTGCGGTGTGGCCAACTGAATGCGCTGCTTCTCTGCCGCTCACTGCACAGAACAGACGCCGAGAGAGGTGACACTTCTCTGGGAAAGTAGTCACATAGCTAAGGTTTATCCCAAAAAGTTGCTAGGTTTGTCAGTATGAATATTCTATGGAAAAAAGCCGCTAAAAGGGTCTGAAAGTTGCTAAATCTAGTGATAAAGTCATGCTCGTGTGTGTGAGACGCGGGAGCTGATGGCAGCGGGCGGTGGATATTTGTGGCGGTCAATGTGGATATCGTGGATGAGTTCTTCTGTGTCATCTCGTTCTATTAGTTCTACAGCTTCAGTTTCTGAACTTTCACGCTTAGTAACACATACAGCTGTTCCCTCACCACCGTGCAACAGTGAATAGGGACCCCTTTCAAACAGTGTCGCGTTCCAAACGTTGTTTAAGTGACATACACCGGTATTGCGGTATTTTAAAAATTCATATCATAACAAAAATAAACACCGGTTTTCGGTATGAACCGGTATACCGCCCAGCACTACATCAAAGTTCCAAAACAAAAGGCTAGTACTGTCACGATACTGCCTACTGTGTAGGAACGAGGAGCGAAGGAGCGAGGAGACGTGGGAGAATTCACGAAGAGACTATATTTATTAATCCAAACAAGGGAACACACACGTAGCACAGGAGATGAGACGTTTAACACAGGATGCTAGACACAGGAAACACTGGGCTTATAAACACAGGGAACACAATCAGGGAGAACTGAAACAGGTGGAGTAATTAATCAAAAACCATGGAAACTAATGAGGGAACACCTGAAATCAAAAGACAAGGGAGAAACTGGATAATGGGGAGCAAAACCACAAGACATAGGAACACAGGGGAAGTCCAAGGGCGTGACATTACCTCCCCCTCCCGGAAGGCACGCCCACGCTCCTAATAACTTCCAATGAGGAGGGGGGTGGGGCGCTCTGGAGGCCTCTAGAGACAGGCTTACACAGGACGGACAGCCTCCAGTGCGGTACCCGTTCCGGGACCCATGGCGGAGCAGGGAGCTCAAGGGGCCATGGCGAAGCAGGCAGACCGGGGAGCCATGGCGGAGCAGGGAACTCAGGGGGCCATGGCGGAACAGGCAGACTAGGCAGCCATGGTGGAGCAGGGTACTCAGGGGGCCATGGCGGAGCAGGCAGACTAGGGTGCTATGGCAGAGCAGACAGTTCAGGGGGCCATGGCCTCGGCACTCAGCCCGGCCTCTACGGCCAGAGCCCTATAGACCCCCCAAAAACAAATTCCTTGGGGGAACTTTTGGGTTCTGAGGCCCTCTGTGGGCCAAATGTAGGAACAGCAGCCCTCCTTGGGCTTGACTTGGGAACTGTGGCCCTCCCTGGGCTGGACGTGGAAACAGGAGCCCTCCCTGGGCTTAACTTGGGAACTGGAGCCCTCCCTGGGCCTAACTTGGGAACTGGAGCCCTTGTTCCCAAGTTCCTCAAGCTTGACTGCTGAGCGGCCGGCAGGCTTGACACCGAGCTGGTTTTGAATCGGGGCCGGACACTCTACAGACATCGGAGGATACTTCCCTCCAGCTCAGTCCTGTGTTGTCTGGGAGGTCCACGGGGCGATGGTAATTGGACCCGATCCAGAACAACGAATTAAGCATTGCGTCATCCAATGCCGTCATCACGGCGAGCCCGCAGAATTCCCGGGTGAATTCTATAAAAGGAAGATCTCAGCAGGCTAGGGCAGCGAATCTTGCGGTGGTTTCCATTTTTGCAGGGGGGAAAAACAGAGAACAAAACTTTCAAAAAAGGAAACAAAAACTAGGAGAAGGGGCACCGCTAACTGTTAGGTCCGGTATTCTGTCATGATCTGCTGCTACTGTGAAGGAGCGAGGAGACGTAGGGGAATTCTTGAAGATAGTCTTTATTTATCCAAAGGAACGCACTCGTAGCACAGGGGATTGACGAACAAGACCAGACGCAAGACACAGGAAAAACCAGGGCTTAAAACACTAGAACAAAACGAGGAACACCTGACATCAATGAACATAATCAACACGAGGGAGAAACTAGGTCACAGGGGGGAACATGGAACACGTGGGGGAAGAAAAGAGACACAAAACAGTCCATGGGCGTGACAAGTACAGTATTTGAACATAAAGATATGACACAGATTTTTGATACATGTTATCTTTAAGGTGTCTAGCATTTATATATGAATTCACAATAATTCAGTTTTGTTGAGTGTGGTCATAGAATGAGTAAACATGTTGATGGCAACAGTAGTGACCAGTGGGATAACAGTGCATTTAGGTATACATATACATCCAACTGCAGCTGTTAGCGAAGGTTGCACTAAAATGTTGCAATTACAAAATATTGCACTAAATTAAAAGTTCAAATGTTACAATTAAGTTACAATATTGATGTTGTAATACTGGTAGCACTAATATAACAATTAAGTAATAGTACTTTTTCTAATATTGAAATGTACATTCTGCGATCCATGGTGCATGATATTCTTCTTTTTTGCTCTCATTTTATATCATCTCCAGTTTTTAATTTCCTGGTAGATATCCTTATTTCCTGCTTCTCAGCTTTGTTAATTAATTGACGTAACAAGACAGACACTCTGCGTGCCTGGACGCTCTGTATAGCAGATAATGACCCAGAATGACCCGTCCCGTCTGCCAGATCAGACTCACGTCAGTTTGACAGTAGGACATTTGGTACCTCTTGGGAACGGTTGACTCATCGCAGTTTGCTCAGACTAAACTGTATTCCCAAACGCCTGAGGTTTCAGTATTTAACTAGCCAAATTCCCATTGGATAACACTCATCCCTCGTTGTGTGTCCATGGAGATGGGGCTTGTGTTTAACGCTACTTGAGTGTGGTTAGTTCTTCGTTTATCCTGAGCGCAGAGGTCCGTTCCTCTCTGATGTTGATTTACAGAGGGCGTCCTCAGAAAGGAAGTGTATGGCAAGCCGTATTAACATTTAATGTATAAAACTTAGGCATACTAGTATCTATTTTTATGCTATTAGTGCTTATTTATTTTTAGCTACTTACAGTGGAGATCAAAATTAGAGAAAATTTCATGTATATGAACTTATCCTAACAGGAGTAAAAAGACAGTTTTTAAGCATATTTCTTAAATCGATTGTATTCTGAAGCACAGTATAAAAAGTGAGATATTTGAAAAAGAACTTTCAAATATAAATTTTCTTAATTATATGACAAACCATCTTTAACTAGCAGCATTCCTGTAATTTTGACTGAGATTGCAAAATTGTGGGCCGCCCTAAGGTGACTGAAACTCTGCGACAGGAGGTTGTCCAGATGAAGGCCAAAGGGATGAACCTTTCAGCCACTGCACGAGAAGCTGGTAATTCCAAATTTGTGATTTCTCGAATATTAAATATAAATATCTAGTAATAGCAGAATAATTACTAGTGACTATTGAAATAAGTACTAGTATCCAATTAATGAGAACTAGTATCTAAAGAATATGTCTTTAAAAAGTTAATAGTAGCTAAAGAATAAGCACTAGTAGCTAATGAAGGAGTAGGTTAGATAAGGAATAGGTACTAATAGCTAAAAGATAAGCATTAGTAGCGTTAAAATGGATACTAGTAAGTTTTGAGGATTAAATGTTAAAACGGCTTGCCATAGTAAGTGACTTCATCCTTCAGAGTGATACACATCTTTAGAATCCACTTGATTGTTGATTTGTGGCGTGAGCGGCTGATTGGTTGTTTGTTACGATTGAACCGCATTCATTAATCCCTCCTGCTCCACCCAGACTAGTACAGGCATGTTTTCCTGGCTCAGATTTGACATTTAAAGTATTACTAACATTTTGAGCTGTGTGAGAATGAGTCTAAAGCCTCAGGGATTTATATTTTCCATTCTCTCTGCTTCTGTTTTAACATAATGCACTCGGTTGCCAGATTAAGCAATTTGAGCTTAGTAGAACTAAGCTTTTGGATGATTATTATTGAGTAGTTGAGCAGTGATATTGCATTATTTTGGCCCTCAGCAGGCCTGACAGTGTTTGACCTATATTACTTGGATGTACAATAAGTTAATCATGCTTATTGTTAAAAACAGCTTGTATGCTGTTGGCAATGTTTCATTAAAGCAATTAGGCACATGAGGATGTGCGTTAATCAGGGTTATTTTAATATAATTGAGATGCTATTATAGTTTTTATTCATATTTTGATTACTTATTAACATTTCGCATTATTATCAATGTTGAAAACAATTGTGCTGCTTCATATTTTTGTGGAAACCGTGATACATTTTTATTTTCAGTATTCTTAGATAAAGAGAAAGCATTTATTTGAAATGGAAATATTTTGTAACATTATAAATGTAATGCATGTAATAGATAGATAGATAGATAGATAGATAAAAATTGATAAAAAATATGAATATTTATTTACTTATTTATGGAATTTCATTGTTACTTGGCAATTAATGGATTTATTGCCATATTATATGTTGATAATTGTTTATTATTAATAATAATAATTATTATTTTATTATTACTATTATTATTGTTGTTAATTGTAGATATGTATTGCATTTTTTTTAAATTATGTTGTTGCCACTTTTCAATAAAAGCAATAAACTACTTGAGGGTGTGCATTAAAGTGATTTTTCCACACCGCGGTTTACCACAGCACCTCTTAAGTATAGTAAAATCACTGTAAGGCACAGTTTCACATCGTTTATCTGTATAATTCTAACTTTCAAATGAATCTCCTCAGTGTTTGGTGTTCTTGAGTTTTATGGCTGGTGGATCTCAGAGACAGACTGCTGCCAGCACCAGTGACATAAGACAGATGAGTCGCCTGCAGCTGAGATTTATGTGCATAAGATGCCGAGATGGGGAGGAGAGGATTTGGAGAGATGTGCGTTTGGACCGCCGCGCTGCTGCTGCTGGCATCCCGGGTAAAGCCCACGGATGGGTTCTAGAGAAGCATTATTCGCTGGTATTCAGGCTCTGCTTGCGGGGATGAATGCGCTAATTGGCTCTGGCTCTCCCCATGTATCCTGTGTCAAACTTTCCAGGCGGACGGGCTTTGAACCACACACATGAAAGCAGCAGGGATTTATGGGAAATGGTCGTCGGTTCTGATGTGCGGGTCCAGATGCGCTGACAAACTTCACGGGCCCCCCGGACCTACTGCTGACCGCCTCCCGTGCTAATTAGTGATTTGTAAGCAGTTCTGCTCTGGCTTTCCAAGCTCCCAGCACTGGAAAGTCGTAAAAGAAAAGGACAGAAGAAAAAACACTTAAGCGTTCTAACAGTCCGCAACACAGGCCTATATCTTGGCTTAAATAGTGGGATTGAATCATATCAAAGGGGTCACTGACATCCATGAAATCTTTTTACGGCTTTTTCAAAGGCATTTCTGGGAAATCTATTGGCCTGTTGGCACCTCTGCTTTTTTTACTTACATACTTTGACACTTAGATTTCCCCAAAGAAGAGTCCAAGGTGCTTTGTTTACCAAACAGGTTTAATGTGTTGTGTAAAAGATCTGTGCAATGTATTATTTGACAGATAATAGTATATGCTAAGGCAAGCATCACTTATCATTGCTCCTCTTCAGGATTTTGCTTCAAGAACGATACCTATAAAGATAACTATAATAGTCCACTCCAAAGGATGGTAACATTCTGTATATTATTAAGCATGTGCTTAAGTTTTGTCATTTTTAAATGCATGAGCTCCTTAAAGTTGGGTGGATCTGATTGGCTGTCAAAGTTTTTAATTAAAGTTTATCAGCTGGAAAAAAAAAATTATCCGTGATTCCGGCGATATTGTTGCTCTGTGTCTTTATCGCTACAGTTCTGGTGTGAGCGTCCATATTCTCATAGAATTAGAACAATTTTTACGGCTAATAACAATAGTTATCATGATCATTATAGTTATAAGCATTGGGGGTAACGCATTACAAGTAACGCAAGTTTACTTGTCAGATTACTTTTTTCAAGTAACTAGTAAAGTAACGCATTACTTTTTAATTTACAAGAAAATAATTTACTAAGTTACTTTTTCAAATAAGTAACGCAAGTTACTTTTTTTCTCCAATTTATTGATTGCCAGCTCTCCTGTCCCCATGCTGAGAGAAATCAGAAGATGTTACCGTAGTTCTAAAATAAAAATGAATATGCATTAATTCATCTCACTCACAAAAAAAACACAGATTCAGTATTCCTCAAAATGAATAAAAATAATGCAACTCAGAATATGATGCAAACCTGCAATAATTAAATGTTAAACAACACAAATATATTTTATGTATTTAATCCCATTCTATAAAGCAATGTCTTTGCTTCTGACCTTCGGTGATCCAGTTCAACCGTACTAATGAGCAAAAATTACTCTAGACGAACATTTGTGTGTCTTTGTTTATTGCTGAAGTGTGTTGAAATTTCTTCTTCTGCATTCTACAGTACGGATGTAAATGTACTTTCCCTTCAGCCTGAGGCTTATTCATTTCACGTCTGGTGTGAAAAGGCTTTTATATTTGCCAAAAATAAAACTTTTTTATTTTAAAAACAAACACGCAAGCCCTGTCCAGATTTAAAAAGTAACGCGAAAGTAACATAATGCATTACTTTCCATAAACAGTAACTAAGTAACGTAATTAGTTACTTTTTTTATGGAGTAACGCAATATTGTAATGCATTATTTTTTAAAAGTAACTTTCCCCAACACTGGTTATAAGTATTAAACGTCATTGCATAGCTCGCATCTTTTCAGCTGGAAGACATTAAAACTGGTAAACCACCTAGCAACTACCCACAGAATCCTAGCAACCCCATAGCAACGCCCTGGCAACCATTCACTAAACTCTATCATTGTATCGACGAATATTGCACAGGCAAGTATTTTCCCACTTATTTTCTTCAGAAAAGTTTGCTGTCAGCACTTACAGATGTAGAAGCTTACAGCAAGTCCGTGAGATCTTATCTGGTTTTTAACTGAAATCAGTGCTAACAGCAAATGTGTGTGTGTTCATGGCAGTTGAGTTCACAAGAGGGCGTAAATGTGCTGTAGCACACATGTGAACCGTCTCAGAGAGAAAACTGCTCCTCAAACTAGTTTCATGTCCACTTACAAGAGTCTTTAGCAATTTCCAGAGCACAAAAATTATTCAATAATTTATTTTTTTTAGTCACCAAGACAAAAGTTTTATTTTAAGGAGCACATTTCATAAACATGGCACGGTGATTAACACTGATAGTTTTGCAGTATTTATTTGACTATATTCATTAGACGGTTTATCTTATTATATTTATATAGTTTTTATTTAATTTTATTTACACTTCTGCATATTGAAGCTGGCATGTCACTGTTTTTCCAAAAAGACATGAATCAACTAGTCTATAATACTATTTATTTTGTTATATTTATATTGTTTATTATTTTATTTACACTTCTGCATATTAAAACTGTCATGTTTTCCAAGAAGACTGTTTATTTTATATGATTATATTATGTTATATCTACTATTTATTTTATTATATTTGAATTAATTTTATAAAATTAAAATGTATTTAATAATTGTAATAATTTTTGTAATAAAATAAGTAGATATTTATTTTTATTATGTTTATGTGGTTTTTATTTTATTTTATTAACATTTACACTTTTGCATATTGAAGCTAGCATGTCACTTTTCCAAGAAGACTTGGATTAAACTGCATGAGTCAATTGGATAATATTTATTAGACTACTTACTGTTTATATTGCTATATTTATATTGTGTAATTTATTTTATTTACACTTTTGCATTTTGAAACTGGCATGCCACTTTTCCAAGAAGACTTGGAACACACTGCATGAGTCATCTTGACTGTATTTTTTGGACTATTTACTGTTTGTTTTATTTATATTGTTTTTTTTAATGTTATTTATTTCAGAATCAGAATCAGAAGGGCTTTATTACCAAGTATGTTTACACACACAAGGAATTTGACTTGACGACAGGAGCTTCCAGTGTAGAAGAAAGTACAAACATAGTGCAGACATACATAGGAATAACACAGTAGGGATGTAATATAACACTAATATAATAAAAATAATAAAAATTTAATAATGTACTATATGCAGAAATAGAAGTATAGGAAAAAAAATAATTGTTTAGATAAATGTACAGATATGTTTATTAGTGTGCAGATATGTTATTTACAAAGTGTGCAGTTTAATATAAATATAACTATGTTAGTTGTGATGGACTACGTATAACTATGAAAGATTAATTGTTAAGACTGAGTACAGCCTGCGGGAAAAAACTGTTCTTGTGCCTGGCTGTTCTGGTGGTCAGTGCTCTGTAGCGCCGACCAGAAGGCAACAGTTCGAAGAGAGAGTGGGCTGGGTGTGAGGGGTCCAAGGTGATTTTTTTTAGCCATTTTCCTCACTCTGGAGATGTAAAGATCTTGGAGGCTGGAGGGGCACCAATAATCCTCTCAGCAGTCCTGACTGTCCGTTGTAGTCTCTTGATGTCTGATTTGGTAGCTGAACTAAACCAGACAGTTATGGATGATTGTATTTTGGCAGTTCACGGGAGAGATTTGATTTGTTAAAATCTCCAAGAATGATTAAAATAGAGTCTGGGTTCCTTTGCTCCATTTCAGTTATTTGTTCGGCCAGCTGTTGCATCGCGGCGCTCACGCACATTCACAAGAATGAAAGAGGAAAACTCCCGCGGCGAGTTGAAAGGTTTACAGTTTATGATGAGTGCCTCTAAATTAGGACAGCATACCTTTTTCAGCGTTGTTACATCTGAACACCAACTTTCGTTGATGTAGAAACACAATCCACCACCTCTGGTTTTCCCCGTTAACTCCGCGATGCGATCCGCTCTGAACAGCTGGAAGCCCGGCAGATGAAGCGCGTTGTCCGGAATGGCTTCACTCAGCCAGAGTTAGAAAAGTCCTTGTTGGTGCCGGTGAGGAGAAGAAGTTCATCTGTTTTGTTAGGAAGGGAACGGACATTCACGAGATGAATGCTTGGGAGCGCAGTCCGAATGCCGGAGCTTCACCAGGGCGCCGGCGCGTTTCCCTCTTCTGCGTCTGCACGCGCGTTTGAACAACACCACTGTACCTCCGACTAGAATGTCCAACAAAACGTCCGAGTCCTGGCTGCCATTTGCGGCGCCATCAGTGTCTACTACATCAGTGTCTATTTGTCTCTGTTCCCAGTACTTTTTCAGTGTGCAAAAAAAAAGCAGCATGACGATTCTTTAAAATGTCTCCTTGTGTGTCTCATGGGGTTTTGGAACAACAATTAGGGGAAAGAATTAATTGTGCTCATTTCTTTTGCTTATCTTTATGATCTCATCGCTGCTGTTATATTCTCACATTTACCGTGGTTTTGTTTGGTTTCCATGACACGCTGCCCAGCTCTCGTCTCTTGGGGTTTCTGCCGCAGTGACACAGGGGCATTACCTGCCATCAGCCGACCCTGTTGTGTGTGTGACCGAGTCCTGGCTGCCATTTGCGGCGCCATCAGTGTCTACTACATCAGTGTCTATTTGTCTCTGTTCCCAGTACTTTTTCAGTGTGCAAAAAAAAAGCAGCATGACGATTCTTTAAAATGTCTCCTTGTGTGTCTCATGGGGTTTTGGAACAACAATTAGGGGAAAGAATTAATTGTGCTCATTTCTTTTGCTTATCTTTATGATCTCATCGCTGCTGTTATATTCTCACATTTACTGTGGTTTTGTTTGGTTTCCATGACACACTGCCCAGCTCTCGTCTCTTGGGGTTTCTGCCGCAGTGACACAGGGGCATTACCTGCCATCAGCCGACCCTGTTGTGTGTGTGAGTGTGTGTGTGTGTGTGTGTGAGTGTGATAGTCGTCTCACACATGTCCTGCTGATGTGAAAACCACTGTGTGTCATTTCTAAATAATCCTACATATAACCTTACAGCAGTATCATCCTGCGCTGTACCTACCACAGTCGCTCTTGAGTGATGACACAAATAAACAGCCCCTCCTGCTGCTGGAGAGAGCCGTGACTGGGCTATATTTTGTTTTAATGTGCTATTTTTTGGTATAACATTTGTTGACATTTCCCTCCTATTCCAATGTAGTTTTAATGCATGTTTTTCTCCACAAAAGCCTGACCACAGTTTTAGAGGCCTGTCTTCTGTCTCCTGTACCTCTGCCAACTCTACTAGATTAATTGGACCTTCTAATCTGCAGGAATTCAATGGTTTTAAAGTCGTCTAGACGAGCGCCATATAGTGCTGATGCACAGCCTTTTAATGCGGTACCTAGATATTTACATATTGTATGGATAAATGAGTGGCTTGGGCTTGAAAAATTGGTTGCTATGATGTTAGCCTGGTTGCCAGGGTGTTACTATGCAGTTGCTGAGGTGTTCTGTGTGTTTTCAAGAAATCTTGAAGTGTTCTGGTTAATCAAAGTATCTATAATATGGTTGCTATGATGCTGGGGTGGTTGTCAGGGTGTTACTATGCAGTTGCTAATGTGTTTTGAGTGATTTAAGTGGTCTTGAGATGTTCCAGTGAAACCAAGTATTTATGATATGGTTGCTATGATGCTAGAGTGGTGTTTTCTATGCAGGTTCTAAGATGTTCTGAGTGATTTCAATTAAACTTGAGTTGTTCTAGTTATGCAAAGTCTCTATAATATGGTTACTATGCTGCTATAGTGGTTGCTAGAGTGTTGCTATGCAGTTGCTAAGGTGTTCTGAGTGGCTCTAAGCAATTTTGAGGGGTTCTAGTTGTGCTAAGTGTCTATAACATGGTTGATGTGATGCTAGAGTGGTTGCTAGAGTGTTGCTATGCAGTTGCGAAGTTATTTTGAGTGATTCCAAGCAATCTTGAGGTGTTTCAGTTGTGCTAAGTCTCTATAATATGGTTGCTATGCTGCTAGGGTGGTTGTCGGGGTGTTACTATGGAGTTGCTAAGGTGTTCTGCGTGATTCCAAGCAATCTTGAGGCGCTCTAATTGAGCAAAGTCTTTATAACATGGTTGCTATAATGCTAGAGTGGTTGCCGGGATGTTTTCTATGCAGTTTCTAAGATGTTTTGAGTGATTTCAATTAATCTTGAGTTGTTCTAGTTATGCAAAGTCTCTATAATATGGTTACTATGTTGCTATAGTGGTTGCTAGAGTGTTGCTATGCAGTTGCTAAGGTGTTCTGAGTGATTCCAAGCAATCTTGAGGTTTTTCCAGTGTTACCAATTCTCTGTGATATGGCGGTTATGCTGTTATAGTGGTTTCTAGGGTGTTGCTATGCAGTTGTTAATGTATTCTTAGTAGCTCCAAGCAATTTTGAGGTGTTCTAGTTGTGCTAAGTGTTTATAACATGGTTGATGTGATGCTATAGTGGTTGCCAGGGGTTGCTATGTGGTTGCAAAGTTATTTTGAGTGATTCAAAGCAATCCTGAGGTGTTTCAGTTGTGCTAAGTCTCTATAATATGGTTGCTATGCTGCTAGGGTGGTTGTCAGGGTGTTACTATGGAGTTGCTAAGGTGTTCTGCGTGATTCCAAGCAATCTTGAGGCGTTCTAATTGAGCAAAGTCTTTGTAACATGGTTGCTATGATGCTAGAGTGGTTGTCAGGGTGTTGCTATGCAGTTTCTAAGATGTTCTGAGTGATTCCAATTAAGCTTGAGTTGTTATAGTTATGCAAAATCTCTATAATATGGTTACTACGCTGCTATATTGGTTGCTAGAGTGTTACTATGCAGTTGTTAAGGTGTTCTGAGTGATTCCAAGCAATCTTAAGGTTTTTCCAGTGTTACTCTAGCCTCTCTAATATGGTTGCTGTGATGCTAGAGTGGTTGCTAAGGTGTTCTGAGTGATTCCAAGCAATCTTAAGCTGTTACAGTGTTGCCAAGTCAATATAATATGGTTGCTATGATGCTAGAGCGGTTGCCAGGGTGTGTTAAAGTTTTCTTTTTAAATTTTTTTTTTTAGCAAAACGATAAAAAAGTGCAATAAAAAAAAAGTATGCATTAAAATGCTGTAACATTTCTCTTATTTAAATATGCAAGGGCAGTTTTAGTCTATTAGAGACTGTAGTGCGTTTCTCCCATTTTTCCACTCTCGTCTGTGGGTGTTTTTCTCTGGAGGTGAACAGAAACACAAGCAGCTCTGGAGGAGCGTGAGATTTATCCATTCTGTTCGGGAAGGAACATCAGAATTCCTGGGCTCTCTGGGGCTCGGGGATCTACGGCACTCCTCTCGTGCAGATATATGCCGGGCCAAAGGGTTGTTCAACCTTTCATTCATTAGAGATGATTTACTGTGGCAGCATAAAACACTCGGGACGTTTCCTTCTGTGTTACACGTCCTGCAGGAGCAGCACTCGGCTTCATGTGAAAGCACATGGAAACATGGGATTGACATGCAAATGTGAGCTTGTAGATTCTTGCTAACAGTATAAACACTCATTCAGATCCACATGAAACTCAATTGTTTCCCTAAGAATGTAATGAGATTAAATGAAGAGCAAATGGAGACTTGCTGAAGTCTGCTGCTTCTCAGATATTTCTCCTGTGAAAAAGACACCAGAAAACATCTCTACAATGTCTCAATATTCGAAAAGATGCATATTAATAATATGAACTCAAACATTTCTTAAAATAGTGGTTGCTAGAGTGTTGCTATGCAGTTGCGAAGTTATTTTGAGTGATTCCAAGCAATCCTGAGGTGTTTCAGTTGTGCTAAGTCTCTATAATATGGTTGCTATGCTGCTAGGGTGGTTGTCAGGGTGTTACTATGGAGTTGCTAAGGTGTTCTGCGTGATTCCAAGCAATCTTGAGGCGTTCTAATTGAGCAAAGTCTTTATAACATGGTTGCTATAATGCTAGAGTGGTTGCCGGGATGTTTTCTATGCAGTTTCTAAGATGTTTTGAGTGATTTCAATTAATCTTGAGTTGTTCTAGTTATGCAAAGTCTCTATAATATGGTTACTATGTTGCTATAGTGGTTGCTAGAGTGTTGCTATGCAGTTGCTAAGGTGTTCTGAGTGATTCCAAGCAATCTTGAGGTTTTTCCAGTGTTACCAATTCTCTGTGATATGGCGGTTATGCTGTTATAGTGGTTTCTAGGGTGTTGCTATGCAGTTGTTAATGTATTCTTAGTGGCTCTAAGCAATTTTGAGGTGTTCTAGTTGTGCTAAGTGTTTATAACATGGTTGATGTGATGCTATAGTGGTTGCCAGGGGTTGCTATGTGGTTGCGAAGTTATTTTGAGTGATTCAAAGCAATCCTGAGGTGTTTCAGTTGTGCTAAGTCTCTATAATATGGTTGCTATGCTGCTAGGGTGGTTGTCAGGGTGTTACTATGGAGTTGCTAAGGTGTTCTGCGTGATTCCAAGCAATCTTGAGGCGTTCTAATTGAGCAAAGTCTTTATAACATGGTTGCTATGATGCTAGGGTGGTTGTCAGGGTGTTACTATGGAGTTGCTAAGGTGTTCTGAGTGATTCCAAGCAATCTTAAGGTTTTTCCAGTGTTACTCTAGCCTCTCTAATATGGTTGCTGTGATGCTAGAGTGGTTGCTAAGGTGTTCTGAGTGATTCCAAGCAATCTTAAGCTGTTACAGTGTTGCCAAGTCAATATAATATGGTTGCTATGATGCTAGAGCGGTTGCCAGGGTGTTGCTAAGGTGTTCTTTTTAAAGTTTTTTTTTTTTAGCAAAACGATATAAAAGTGCATTAAAAAAAAAGTATGCATTAAAATGCTGTAACATTTCTCTTATTTAAATATGCAAGGGCAGTTTTAGTCTATTAGAGACTGTAGTGCGTTTCTCCCATTTTTCCACTCTCGTCTGTGGGTGTTTTTCTCTGGAGGTGAACAGAAACACAAGCAGCTCTGGAGGAGCGTGAGATTTATCCATTCTGTTCGGGAAGGAACATCAGAATTCCTGGGCTCTCTGGGGCTCGGGGATCTACGGCACTCCTCTCGTGCAGATATATGCCGGGCCAAAGGGTTGTTCAACCTTTCATTCATTAGAGATGATTTACTGTGGCAGCATAAAACACTCGGGACGTTTCCTTCTGTGTTACACGTCCTGCAGGAGCAGCACTCGGCTTCATGTGAAAGCACATGGAAACATGGGATTGACATGCAAATGTGAGCTTGTAGATTCTTGCTAACAGTATAAACACTCATTCAGATCCACATGAAACTCAATTGTTTCCCTAAGAATGTAATGAGATTAAATGAAGAGCAAATGGAGACTTGCTGAAGTCTGCTGCTTCTCAGATATTTCTCCTGTGAAAAAGACACCAGAAAACATCTCTACAATGTCTCAATATTCGAAAAGATGCATATTAATAATATGAACTCAAACATTTCTTAAAATTTCCCAAACACAATTGATCTGAGCTGCTATCCTAATTAATTGTATGGCTTTATACCCTTACTGTATAACCATTTTTGACTTTTGTGTGTATTTTTATTTCACCTAATAAAATTAAGATGCAACATCTGAGAAGAATGTTGATACTTAAATGATACATAACATTATTAGGTTAACCTCTGAGCATTGGTTAATACACAAAGTCAAATGAAAAAACTCAGTGTGTATGTGTGTGACAGTTGTTTGGTTGACAGGTTTTGCTAACACACCTCTGTTTTCTCCATTTCTCTTTCTGGCCTGCCCCACGGCCCCTAGACGGAGACGTCACACTGAGAAAGAGGCTCCTGGGAGAACCGGCCCCACACTGGTGCCCAATAAACCAACCTTTCAGCCTCAGATCAGCAGCCATTAGATTGTTACTAACACCAACCTTCAGGTTTGAAACTGAAAAGAGAGATTTGAGTGACCTAACCTAAATTTATGCTGCTAAATTTTTTTGAAGGATTTTGGACACTTTTCAGATGGTCTAACTGGAAGATCCAGTTCCAGCAAACCATCTTGGGTCAGTTTAAGAAATTAGTTTTAATTATTTAATTCCTTTATTTAAAAGTAGACCAGCGCATCTTAGGCCAGTTTAAGCTGTTGGCTGTTATTATATTTTCTTTTTTTTTTTCTTTTATTATATTTTCTTTTCTTTTCTTTTCTTTTCTTTAATTTTCTTTTCTTTTCTTTTTAATTTTAAATTTTAAATTTTTTCTTTTATTACGGACCAGCAAACCTTTTTATGCCAGTTTAAACTTTTGTTTTGTTTTATTTATTTTATTCTAGACTAAACTAGACTAGACTAGAACAGCAAAACTTTTAACAGTTTAGGCTGTTAGTTGTTTTGTTTTGTTTCCTTTTTTATTTTAATTAAAAAATAAAGTAAACCATCAAACTATCTTAGGCCTGTTTAAGATGTTAACTGGTTGTTTGTTTAGACCAGCAAACCTTCTGATGCCAGTTTACGCTGCTGATTATGTTGTTATGTTTATGTATGTTATGTTATGTTATGTTATGTTATGTTTTTTAACAGGATGTTGTGCAAGCCCTGCACCGCTTGTGCTGCAGACATAAATGAAGGAGGGGCCGGATCCATGTTTACAAGAGCAGAAAATCACTGAGACTTGAGGGTGGACTCATTTTACTCAGGCCAGTAAGTAACCACCTAGCAACCATCGAGAAAATCCTAGAAACCACATGTCAACATGCAACTCAAAAACCACTCTGAACAATAAAGAAAAATAATGCAGGTGTGAATCGACATTCAAATGGAATATGAAGATGATGTAATGGTTCCAAAAATGTCACTGCTGACCTCTACGGGGTCACGACCTTGTGCTGAAACCGCAGTTCCACGTCTGCAGACGTTTAGCATTAGGCAGAAGGTTCATGCAGTGAAAGTCGTGTTCAGTGCCAGTGGTTTGACATTCGCCCAGCTCGCCCAACACATGCTGTAGCTGTCAGAATATGTCATCGTTCTGTAAAGAAATAAAGATGTAATGTTATGATGTGTTTCTGGAGAAGTGTGTGATTTGTTAGCATTGTGATCCGTGTGGGGTGTATTTTGATCTCCAGTGTTGAATGTGTGTGTTTCTCTAGCTGTGTGCCGTTGCACGGGATTTTCTGGATTCTTGTGGTGCCTTGCAGGTTTTTTTGTTTGTACTGCTGCGGTTGTTTTTATATGAATAATTATATCATGTGACGAGTGAAGCGGGGCACATGGACACAGGCTGTGATTATTTGACGGCTGGCACGCTGGCAGAGACACTCCCTGACCTCACAGGACCCATAATGACAGCAGCAGACGCTCAGAGACGGGTCAGAGCTGCAGGTGCAGATGTCTGCGAGCGCGCGCGCGCGCGTGTGTGTGTGTGTGTGTATAATAGCCTGTCCAGACTTTGCCCTGTGCCTCTGTAAAACGAGTCCCTCCACCCTGATTCTCATCTTGGTCTCTGGCCCTGTAACCCCAAACGCATCCATCTAGCACATTATCACTCCAGTGATCACATCAGCATGTGTCTGTTAGTGCCGGGATGCTGCCTTTCTGTTTTCAGTGTTCTCTAGCCACATTAAACGCCATTCACAACCCATTTTACTTCAGTAATGTGACATTTCAGAGTGAAATCAGGCCGGATGTTATTTTATCCATCAGAACTGGATTTGTTTGTGTTTTAGATTTGTTTTATTTTTATTTTATTATTCATTTATTTTTTAAATAAATAAATAAATAGATTTTATATATATATATATATATATATATATATAATTTTTTCAGCAATGGTATGCACAGATAAATCATGAAAAATAAGACTAAGATAAGAATATTATAGGCATTTATCTATTTATTCATTCATCCATGCATGCATGATGTGCACTGATGAATCAAAATAAGACCAAGAATATTCTAGGTATTTTTTTTATTATTAATTAATACATTTATTTTTTTTGCTTACTTACAGCAATGACATGCACATATGAATCATGCAAAATAAGACAGGAACTTTTAACTTAGTTAACTCGTTTTCCAATAGTTAGATTTAGAAAAGTATCATTATCATTGGCATATGTTGAGGGTCATGTCGAGAAGTTAAGTGTATTTATTAATTAAATGTAATTGAATTAAATTGATTCATTATATATATATATATATACAGTATATATAAAGCGAGAGAGAGAGAAATATACAGAAATTAGAAATGACATTCTGAATCATGCAAAATAAGACCAGTAATATTCTAGGCTATTTTTAGGCTACTGTTGTAGTTGATGCAGAATGACATTTTTTTTTTCCAGTGGTTAACTAATAATAATAATAAAAAGTATTATCACTGGCATACGTTTGAGAGTCTTGTTGAGAAGTTAAGTCTATTGATTCATTTTATAATAATTTAATTGATTTTTTTTTTTTTATTTCCTTTCATTACTTACTTACAATGACATGCACAGATTAAAGACCAGGAACAAAACAAAAAAAAAACACATTTATTTCATTTAATTCTAGGAATAGTTAACAATTTTCCAATAGCTAGATACAAAAAGCACCATTACTCTTAGCATATGTTGAGATGCTTGACAAAAAGTTGAGTCCACACTCACAATCTGGATCAATTCTCGGTGGATTTTTTTTTATTATCTAAAATAGATTTCCATTTCATGTTGACAGAATGGCCATCGTTAACAAAGTTCTTCAAGTGCTTATTGCATATTTCAGCCAATTTTATGAAGCTTTCAGCTTCTAATGTATTCTAATATTGTATTCTTAGCTATGTTTAGCACATCTGATCATGTTTAAAGCCAGAAAAGCTGAAAAACGTCCCCAGATTCCATCTAGTCCTGCTGATTATTACATGTTTATCAGTTTGTTTTCCAGCAGTAGAGTGGAAATATTCAGCATTGTGCCCATCGCTGAAGCTACAGACAGCAACAGATCCGTTTTATAGGCGTGGAGTCGTGACCCGTCTTTCATCTTTTAACGGTTGTCTCTGAGGTTCCTGTGCCAAGCACAGCTGAAGTCTTTCTCTGCCGCTCTCATAGTCGTCAAACGCTCTGGCCTGAACTGTACCTCGGCCCCCCTTAAAATTTACAATGGAAAACTTTCCTCTGCACTTCTAATACCTTTTTTTGGGCCTTTTTCCAAAGCCTGTTTCAGCCGGTGTTGAAACGGCCGACATTTTATGTGTTTTCGAAGCAGAAGAAACGAGGGTCACGGGCAGGTTTCGTACACCTGTGTAGGAAGTCGCGGGGAGCCTGGCGTGGCGGTTAGATCCCGTCAGAGAGATTTCCATTTTCAGCTCAGGAAGTGGACACTTAGACAAAACACTTCAAACACGACTGCAAACAAATAAACGTCAAAAACCCACCTCAGGTGCCAGACAGAGCGACAGCGTGGCGTTTTTCTGGTTTTCTTTATATGCACTAGTGAAAAACATTTTAATGAGAGCATTTGCTTGTATCTTATAAAAACACGAGAATGTCAGGTGATAAAATTTTTAATGAGTTGACACCCAAGCTTCCACCCAGAGAGCCAAAAGGTAAACAAGTCACTGCTATCGGTGCTATTATGGCAGGGATTTTTGCTAAATAAATGCCTATAAATATCCAAGCGTTTAATACTGCCCACAGTTTAATGATGCACTGGGAAAATGTCCAGGTTTAGCTGTTTGTGAGTTAGAGTAATGTTGGGACGAGTTGGTCCAGGCTCACACTAGCTTAGTTCAAACCTCAACATTTTATTTGAATATTTCAGTAAGTTGTGGTGGGTGAGTGGGAGAGCCAGACGTGTGGTTGTGCATCTGTGACTCTGTCAGAGTTTGGGTACAGTTCTTACAGGTATCGACGGGATGGAAATGCCTTTGTGTTATTCTGTTGTAGCAGGTGATGTAAATTAAATATGACAATATTTTTCATATACATTTTTGGATATGAGATTTTATGAATTGAATGTAGAATCATTCTGTTGCGATAAAATATATGCAGTTTTAAAACATCAAAAGTTTTGAAGAGAAAAACTTTAAATAACTATCTAAAATTATATAAATATAAAATATATAAAATTATTATAAATATATTTTACAGTGTGTGTGTGTGTAAAATATAAATATAATAAATTAGAAATATAAAAAATATATATATAAAATAAAAAATATGTATACATATGCACTAAAATATTAAATATACATTTTAATATATAATTGTACATACACATTTTATTTATGTGTTATGTGTGTGTTATATATATATATATATATACATATACACACATCTGAGATTATATATATTTAAATATTTTTATGAACATTTATATATATATATTAAATATTAAATATACATTTTAATATATAATTTTACATACATATTTTAATTATGTGATATATATATATACACACATACAATTTTAAATACATACACACATTTTTAATTATTTATATTTTATATATAATAAACATTTAAATTGTATTTCTATAATATATATATATATGTAGGTAGACGGACGGACGGACGATGTGTATAATTATTTTACACTGACAAATTCTACACAGCTTTGCTGTGATGACTATCCAGAGCTGTGATATCAAAGACAGCAGACATGTATGTTCATTTTTCACATAATATTAAATTATTTGTGCTCTGTGTGTTGCTTGCCAAAATATATTTTGTCAGACTGCACAGGAATTTAAAATGGCCATCAATGGACAAAACATGCATCTTGACAGCATATTTTTTATAGTTTTAACATCTGCCAGTACTGACTAACTGACCCATGCTAACTATCCAAACCGGGAGCCATCAAAGGAGTGAGAACGTCAGAAGGGTGGAGTCTTGTGTGAGTGGGCGGAGCTGCTCTGCCTCCAAACCGACACCTGCAGCAGCCAGTTCTGGAAACTCAAGCCTTTCTGCCACAGTATTTCATGACAGTGTTTTGCATGTTCGTGTGCATTCATCCCGCAGTGTTTCTTATTCTTGAGAACCCTCTTTGTTTACTGATCTTTGTACACGATTATTCTGGGATGTTGCTCTGGGCAGCAGTTTACGCAGCCAGTGAGATCAGTTACTGGTATTTACGAGTTCATAAGACTTTTGCAGCTTTTCCCATGCCTTGCATATGAGTGTGTTTTTACCCAGAACCAAAGCTAATTACTTTCTCTCGTGATTTCTACCTCTCTTTTCCCAGTGGCACGGCTCCCATGATGCACCCTGCCTTCCTCGCCACAGCCCACGCATTAGAGCGGCCATTGATAAATTGCCTCATGTTCGGCCTTCACGATTAATTTCTGCCCCTCAGCAGTGTGAGGGCTGTGGCTTTGGGGGTTTATGTTGGCAAACGCGCGGCGTAGGTTGAGCATTCGAAGGCCGCGGCTTAAATCCAAAAACAACATTTCTTGTCGGCCACCAGTGCCTGACAAAACTGGCACAAACCCGGCCGATACGGACTCTGACGTGAAGTTAAATGGCTGGGAAAAGTGGAAATGCTGCAGTGCATTGGCAAAATATTGGTCCCTCGTTTCCTTCACCCAAGCATGTTCTTCTGCTCTTGACAAAACAAAGACTGCCTCAGCCGTCTCTCATTCAGAAGGATCTGGGCTCTCGGCCTCTAAATAAAGTCCTGGAGGTTTTCCAGAGATGATGGAGAGTGCTGCTTTGTCGTCTCAGTTGGAGCGGCGTGCCCAACTCTCAGCCAATGGGACGATATCTGGGGAGAAATTCAACAAACTGTGCGTTGATGTGCCAAAAGACTTAAAACGATACATGAAACGAAAAGTGCTTTGATTTGTTATGAACTGCTTGTAAATATCTCAGCTTCGAGGTCCAGGTCCTCCAGAGGCGACTTGTTTGTGTGTGTGAGTGTGCATGTTTATGTGGTTTATGAGGACACAAATTTGTATAATAACATGGGTATGACACAGGTATTACAACGAGAAGGTGATTTATGAGGACATTTTCAGTGTCCCCATAATTCAAAAGGCTTATGAATAATTCATAATTAGTTTTTTTGAAAATCTAAAAATGCAGAAAGTCTCCTGTGAGGGGTAGGTTTAGGGGTAGGGTTGGTGTAGGGCAATAGAATATACGGGTTGTACAGTATAAAAACCATTACGCCTATGGAGAGTCCCCATAAACCATAAAACAAAACCTGTGTGTGTGTGTGTGTGTTTTTCCCCATGCATTATGGTTGAGGTGTGTATTGCAAGCCAAAGAAGTTTGAGGACTGTTAGTTGGAGAAAAAAAGTGGCCCAAGTGCATTTTTTAAAGCGTACGAGTCTTGAAATTTAAGTTTCACTAACATTTGTAATAAATAAACTAGTTTTTTACATTTCTTTTAAGAAAACGAGTCATGCTTAGCAGCAGAGGCGGACAGTAACTAAGTACATTTACTTGAGTATTGTACTTAAGTACACTTTTTGAGTATCTGTACTTTACTTGAGTATTATTTTTTCTGGGAACTTATGACTTTAACTTCACTACTTTTGAAAGACAAATATTGTACTTTTCCTCGAAGTAGAAAGTCGTTATGTAGCAGCTTTGAAAGTCAGTGGGTGATTTGTTTCTTGTCTAAAACGTGACTTTCTTTTTTTTTTCAGACAGTTTATCAGTAATCACTCTTGTAGGGCTACAGGAAGTGATTTCTCAGCATTTTTTGAACACTGACCAGTTGCAAATGTGATATTTATTTATTTAACAATTCAATAATAGGAAGTTAATATTGTGGTATATATTAGACACAATATTGTCT
>NW_015506461.1:95976-99309 GCF_001515645.1 Sinocyclocheilus grahami | reverse complement strand
TGAGTTTTTTTGAAAATCTAAAAATGCAGAAAGTCTCCTGTGAGGGGTAGGTTTAGGGGTAGGGTTGGTGTAGGGCAATAGAATATACGGTTTGTACAGTATAAAAACCATTACGCCTATGGAGAGTCCCCATAAACCATAAAACAAAACCTGTGTGTGTGTGTGTGTGTTTTTCCCCATGCATTATGGTTGAGGTGTGTATTGCAAGCCAAAGAAGTTTGAGGACTGTTAGTTGGAGACTTCTGTACTTTTACTTAAGTAAAAATCTGTTTTTACAACTTTTACTTGTAATGGAGTAATATTTGACCAGCAGTATCTGTACTTTCACTCAAGTAATGGAGTTGAGTACTTTGTCCGCCTCTGCTTAGCAGTGAGTTTTGCGCATGTTGGCATAGTGTTGTGAGTGGTTGCTAGGGTGTTTACAATTTATAAGTTGCTTACAAAAAATAAAAATATAAAATAAGCATGCACAACTACTTTTGAAATAATCTTTCTTTATCTTTTCTATTTATAAGCAATAGTAATGCTTGCCTTAAAAACTATACTAATAAATTGTCAAAATTTTTATTAAGTTTTTTATTTACTGCTTATAGTTTTAGTTACTGCTTATTTTCAAAAGTGTCCGCACGCAAGTCTAATAATATTATGCACTGAAGATATGATTCACATCTCGCTTTCAGTATATCCATGTGAATTTTTTTCACATTTGAAATATACATTTAATATATTAAATGGATAATTAATGACTAGCAAGATGGGCTTTTAATAAAACTTGGCCGTCTATACAGTCGAATTGCAATATTTGTATTTTTTTTTTAATCTGTGCTGCAGACTCAGGAAAACAGAGAAAAAGGGGCTGTGAGTTTAGTTTTTGCCAAAAACTTCAACACCCATAATGCACTTTTGATTTAGGCACAGCTGGAACTTTGATCTATAGTGTGTGTGTGTGTGTGTGTGTGTGTGTGTGTGTTGCATCTTCTGGTAGATTCTTCCTAACAAATACATGGTGATATCTAGGTGCAGGTAACATGGAGAAAGAGTTCACATTGTTCATTTAAATAATATACTACTGATATTGTGACAATACAAAGCTGTCTGAATATTGGCCAAATTATCCTTTAAGGCTTGAAACATATTCTATGCAAGCACGTGACAAGTTTGTTTGGAGCTTGTTCAAATCTCAGACCCTTAGCAAACACCATTAATCACGTCAGTGGTCTCTGACTGCTGTGGGGTCTTTCAGCAGGTTTCTGTTCTTGTATCTAAAGGTTGCACACCAATGTGCACACACATGTAAACTCTCAAAATCTCACACTAAGGCCTGATTTCTAAAGGGAAAAGTGGATATTAAACAGTGTGGTTTCTCTAAAATGGGCTTTTATAAGCAGGCGGAGGAATCTGGCATGCAGGGTGAAGCCGGTGGGAGGAGCCTGAATGTTTATTGGTCTTTTGTATTGGCAGTCTGAGAGTTTAGTCAGATAGTCATCTCACTCACACTGGGGGACGATCGCTCCTCAGGCTCCACACAGCTGGAGAACCTTCTGATGACCTGCTCACCAGTGTTAGATTTAGCAAAGAGTGTTTTTGCTCTGTAGGTTTCTTGAGTTGCTATATGCTTCAAATGGGTTTTTAAGATCAGTTTATTGGTTTCTGTGCTCTTTAAAGCTTAAAGATGTACAATATTGTTCAAATGTTCCACATTAGCTTCCATGAAGAAACTTTAAGCTTAACCTTTCCATTGCACAAAAGGTTCTTTATAGTGGAAAAGGGTTCTTCAGATTATTAAAATGTTCTTCACACTAAGAAAAAACTAATTGTTCCTTTAAGAACTTTTATGGCACCATTAATTAATGACAGAATTGCCATTTTTAGGTGAACTTACCCTTTAATTTCTTTCAAAAGCAAATCCTACTAACCCCAAACATTTGAACAGTGGTGTCTTTCTAAAATTCTGGAGAATAAAGTTTTATTTGGCTCCCCAGTGATATTTGATTAGTCAAGATTTAAACAATTAAATAACACTCAAATTTTAAACTATCTATAAATCGTGCTTTGCTTTTTGTGCATTATCTACAAATGCAACCTCAGAAAACACCCACACGTTCACAGCTGCCAGACGGATCAGGAAATTCCTCCTCGGCTCAGTGCGGGAGCCGCGGGCATCAGAGACAGCACTTTACATATTCACTGCACAGCACCTTTCACATTCTCTGACACAGTACACTTCAACACTTCAGAGAGGCAAACTGCCCTGTTGGCTTCATCAGATTGTCAGGTTGCTTGCTTTTCAGGCCAAGATAGATGTCGAATAAAGCTGCAGTGCTGGCAACCTCGGCCTGACCGAACTTCACTTAACAGTAAGTAACTATTCTGCATATAATAGTTAAAGATCTCGCCCTACACACTCACAACTGCTATCTAGACCAGATATATAGTCTGTCCTTCAGTCTATTAGTGTGTGTGAGGTACAGTCACTATATTACTGGTTTTATTGGCTCACATCCCTATGAGGATCATTAGCCGTCCTGGAGCTCTCTAGACTTCTCTCAAGTCCTTTAAAACATCCAGTTTCATGTTTCTGTGCTGTTTTTAAAGCTCCAGATCTCAGAGCAGGTCATTCATCTGTATCGTTTTTTAAAGGCATTAAGATAAATATTGAGATTAATCTCACTAGTGACATTTGATACAGTGTTAAAAGTTCTAGATGATTTGATAATCGGAGACGTCTTTTAACGTCCTTGTTATCTATATTGCTGTATAAAAGCGTCAGGCTTTAGAAGTCTTAAAACATTGTGCATTAGTTGTATGGACTACTGTTTTAGAGCTCGAAAACGTCATTGATTTTAATTACATTGAAAAGCATTCTTCTAAACTTCTTTTTCCACAGATCATAGAAATCCATACAGGTTTGGAGCCACGTGTGGGTGAGTAAATGGCAGAGTTGTATATTTTTAGGTCTGCTGTCCCTTTAAGAAAGTTGGCTTTGAGATGCATTCACAGAAGATGAAATGGCTGAGAGAGCGAGCTGGACGCAGACAGAGGGAGGACAGAGGGACACGGGAGGGATGGAGAGATATTTAATTTCAGATTTATTGTTGCATTGTGGCCCAAACGCATTATGAACAGATCCCAGAGGAAACACACCAGTTCAGATGCTTTACACCAAACCAGACAACATCTACATCTGACGAAACACATTGCTGATCTCACCTGCTCATTTAACTGCTAATTTACTGTGATTTTTTTGTGATAAAACTGAGATTATAAACCCTGAATGGTAGGTTTTAAACTTTGTCATTTGGTTTAGAAAAAGTGAATGGACTTAAAAAACAC
>NW_015506461.1:88915-93239 GCF_001515645.1 Sinocyclocheilus grahami | reverse complement strand
ATGGTGATATCTAGGTGCAGGTAACATGGAGAAAGAGTTCACATTGTTCATTTAAATAATATACTACTGATATTGTGACAATACAAAGCTGTCTGAATATTGGCCAAATTATCCTTTAAGGCTTGAAACATATTCTATGCAAGCACGTGACAAGTTTGTTTGGAGCTTGTTCAAATCTCAGACCCTTAGCAAACACCATTAATCACGTCAGTGGTCTCTGACTGCTGTGGGGTCTTTCAGCAGGTTTCTGTTCTTGTATCTAAAGGTTGCACACCAATGTGCACACACATGTAAACTCTCAAAATCTCACACTAAGGCCTGATTTCTAAAGGGAAAAGTGGATATTAAACAGTGTGGTTTCTCTAAAATGGGCTTTTATAAGCAGGCGGAGGAATCTGGCATGCAGGGTGAAGCCGGTGGGAGGAGCCTGAATGTTTATTGGTCTTTTGTATTGGCAGTCTGAGAGTTTAGTCAGATAGTCATCTCACTCACACTGGGGGACGATCGCTCCTCAGGCTCCACACAGCTGGAGAACCTTCTGATGACCTGCTCACCAGTGTTAGATTTAGCAAAGAGTGTTTTTGCTCTGTAGGTTTCTTGAGTTGCTATATGCTTCAAATGGGTTTTTAAGATCAGTTTATTGGTTTCTGTGCTCTTTAAAGCTTAAAGATGTACAATATTGTTCAAATGTTCCACATTAGCTTCCATGAAGAAACTTTAAGCTTAACCTTTCCATTGCACAAAAGGTTCTTTATAGTGGAAAAGGGTTCTTCAGATTATTAAAATGTTCTTCACACTAAGAAAAAACTAATTGTTCCTTTAAGAACTTTTATGGCACCATTAATTAATGACAGAATTGCCATTTTTAGGTGAACTTACCCTTTAATTTCTTTCAAAAGCAAATCCTACTAACCCCAAACATTTGAACAGTGGTGTCTTTCTAAAATTCTGGAGAATAAAGTTTTATTTGGCTCCCCAGTGATATTTGATTAGTCAAGATTTAAACAATTAAATAACACTCAAATTTTAAACTATCTATAAATCGTGCTTTGCTTTTTGTGCATTATCTACAAATGCAACCTCAGAAAACACCCACACGTTCACAGCTGCCAGACGGATCAGGAAATTCCTCCTCGGCTCAGTGCGGGAGCCGCGGGCATCAGAGACAGCACTTTACATATTCACTGCACAGCACCTTTCACATTCTCTGACACAGTACACTTCAACACTTCAGAGAGGCAAACTGCCCTGTTGGCTTCATCAGATTGTCAGGTTGCTTGCTTTTCAGGCCAAGATAGATGTCGAATAAAGCTGCAGTGCTGGCAACCTCGGCCTGACCGAACTTCACTTAACAGTAAGTAACTATTCTGCATATAATAGTTAAAGATCTCGCCCTACACACTCACAACTGCTATCTAGACCAGATATATAGTCTGTCCTTCAGTCTATTAGTGTGTGTGAGGTACAGTCACTATATTACTGGTTTTATTGGCTCACATCCCTATGAGGATCATTAGCCGTCCTGGAGCTCTCTAGACTTCTCTCAAGTCCTTTAAAACATCCAGTTTCATGTTTCTGTGCTGTTTTTAAAGCTCCAGATCTCAGAGCAGGTCATTCATCTGTATCGTTTTTTAAAGGCATTAAGATAAATATTGAGATTAATCTCACTAGTGACATTTGATACAGTGTTAAAAGTTCTAGATGATTTGATAATCGTGCATTAGTTGTATGGACTACTGTTTTAGAGCTCGAAAACGTCATTGATTTTAATTACATTGAAAAGCATTCTTCTAAACTTCTTTTTCCACAGATCATAGAAATCCATACAGGTTTGGAGCCACGTGTGGGTGAGTAAATGGCAGAGTTGTATATTTTTAGGTCTGCTGTCCCTTTAAGAAAGTTGGCTTTGAGATGCATTCACAGAAGATGAAATGGCTGAGAGAGCGAGCTGGACGCAGACAGAGGGAGGACAGAGGGACACGGGAGGGATGGAGAGATATTTAATTTCAGATTTATTGTTGCATTGTGGCCCAAACGCATTATGAACAGATCCCAGAGGAAACACACCAGTACAGATGCTTTACACCAAACCAGACAACATCTACATCTGACGAAACACATTGCTGATCTCACCTGCTCATTTAACTGCTAATTTACTGTGATTTTTTTGTGATAAAACTGAGATTATAAACCCTGAATGGTAGGTTTTAAACTTTGTCATTTGGTTTAGAAAAAGTGAATGGACTTAAAAAACACCGAAGAAAAAAACACTTTACACTGAAGACATGAGCCATAGTTAGAGACCAGAAAATCACAGAGACTTAAAGGTATAGTTCACCCAAAAATTACAATTTGCTGTTCATTTACCCTCCGGCCAACCAAGGTGTAAGTGACTTTTTTTTCTTCATTAAAACAGTAAACAAGATTTTGAGCTGAGACTGTCGTCCTTGGTGAAAGTCAATGTTTTTTTTGGTGTCGAAAAAGCATATCAGGGGACACAAAATTAATGCACTTGGTTCCTGACGATATATTGTGGTTTTATGAAGTGAAATAATCAGTCTGTGTGAGAAACTGAACATTATTTACAACATTATTACCTGTAATCCAGAGCCTCAGGCAAACAGGGAAATCTGATTATTTTCCACAAACTGATTCTTTTCAATGAGCTGATTGTTTCAATGAACTGGTTCAGTTCACTAGTTTGCTTGTGTAATCGCACAATGACGTATATATAATTACATCACTAAAGCAGCCAATAATGATGTGAAACGTGGATGTTTTGCATTTCTAAAGCATATAAAGTGAATAAACCTTTATACATAAACAATGAGAAACCATAAAAACGTAAAGTTCACGCATGCGCACATCAGCGGCTCTTCGGTTCGAGTCGAACTGTTTCCTCAGTTCGCTGACTGTTGGAGGAACTGGAGCACTGAATCAGTTCATTCATCACAGGATCAGATACGCCAGTATTTTGGCTCATTGTGATTCAGAGTAACTGTCAGGCGTCTGAAAGTGAGTTTTGATATAACTTGTAGATCTGTGCTGCTCGAACTGTTTGAGACGCTTCAGTCCGATTAGGTGAACTGGTTCATCTAGTTCACAAAAAAGAATCAGTTCAAAAGAATGATTCATTCGTGAACCAGACATCACTCTGGACCGTTTGCCTGAGGATCTGGATTACAGGTAATAATGTTGTAAATAATGATCATTTTCTTGCACAGACTGATCGTTTCGCTTCATAAGACCACAAAATATCATCAGGAGCCATGAGTATTAATTTTGTGTTTTTTCTTTTATTATCAAAAATGCTGATTTGCATTTTATTAATCACCAAGGACGAGGGTTTCAGTTAAAAATCTTCTTTACTACAGAAAAAAAGCCACCTACATCTTGGATGATCTGAGGGTGAACATTTTTTTTAACTACTTTAAATTTTTAGGTGAACTATCCCTTTATGGTTGCAAGACACTTTTCAAATGGCGCTGGGCAACACTGTAGAAACCACTCCAATCACTTAAGAAATATAGCAAAGCTCAATCAGAATATCATTGAGGCCACTTCTCAACTGCAACCACTAAAATTAAATGATAATGATAATGATGACTATTATATTTAACTCTAGTATGGTTTATTGTTCTCTTGCTTCTCTTTGTGGGAGTTGTGCTTCTGGCTGTAAATTGGTCTTGCAGTTAACTTAACCTCTCAGCTGCTCATTTAACACCCCTCTGAAAATTCCTCACCATCACCATCTTTCTCCCTGGCCACGATTACGTTCCTTGATTGTTTTGTATTCTGCTCAGTCGAGTAATAGCTGATTTTTTTGTAGTCTATCCGCAGATCTCCAACAACAAAGTGAGAGGAAATGATCCCCGACTGGAGCGCTGGGAAGGAGGGAGAGAGTAAATGGAGGCCGCTCTGATTCGAAAACCCCCGGGCTGAAGAACTGGATCTGGCAGGTCTTGGGTTTTACCGCGGTCCCTAAACGCACACTACCTGCAGGGCTCAAATAGCCTCTGTTGGGTTTTCATGTGCTTTTGTGATGCATGATATGGATTGAAAGCTCTTGTGAGATTCTGTTCTGAGAAAACATGCTTTTGTCAGGTGGCAAACGCTCTGTCGGTGTAACTATTTCAATGCCAAACTCAGTCTATAGATGACTGTGAGTTACTTAGATTGACTTTTGTGGTTGCTACTGACATATTTAAAGCAGTGTTGCTATTATTAACTAAAACAATAAAAAAAAACATTTACAGTAATTCAAATAAAGCTGAAATTAAATAAAAATTATAAATTATATTAAAAAAAAAATTACATCACATAA
>NW_015506461.1:68120-86202 GCF_001515645.1 Sinocyclocheilus grahami | reverse complement strand
AAAGAAAGAAAGAAAGAAAGAAAGAAAGAAAGAAAGAAAGAAAGAAAGAAAGAAAGAAAGAAAGAAAGAAAGAAAGAAAGAAAGAAAGAAAGAAAGAAAGAAAGAAAGAAAGAAAGAAAGAAAGAAAGAAAGAAAGAAAGAAAGAAAGAAAGAAAGAAAGAAAGAAAGAAAGAAAGAAAGAAAGAAAGAAAGAAAGAAAGAAAGAAAGAAAGAAAGAAAGAAAGAAAGAAAGAAAGAAAGAAAGAAAGAAAGAAAGAAAGAAAGAAAGAAAGAAAGAAAGAAAGAAAGAAAGAAAGAAAGAAAGAAAGAAAGAAAGAAAGAAAGAAAGAAAGAAAGAAAGAAAGAAAGAAAGAAAATTAAATTAAATGTAAATATTAAAGAAAGAAAGAAAGAAAGAAAGAAAGAAAGAAAGAAAGAAAGAAAGAAAGAAAGAAAGAAAGAAAGAAAGAGAGAGAGAAAGAAAGACAACTAAAAAATTAAAATTAAAATTGTTACCTTAATTGGCAACTAACTGAAATAAGTTCAAATGAAAAAACTAAACTGAAACAGAAAGAAATGAAAGATAAATAGAAATTAATCAAAATAATAAAAATGACAAAAGCACATACTGTAACTAAACTAAAATTAAAATGAAACCTAAAAAATATGAAAAAGCTCCTTCAAAATATAAATAAATGCTATAATAGTTGATAAATAATGCTCAAATTAAATTGAAATACTGATTTAAAGGGACAGTTCACCCAAAAATGAAAATTATTTTTGTGTTTGTTTTGGGGTGAAGTATTACTGTAAATGGATTTATGGTGATCTGTGTGCAGGTGTTTGTTTCAGTGGAGCGGAGGGGGGTTTGCTTTACAGCTCTAGACATTTTCAGAAATAATCTTTGCTGTAAACAGTCTCCTGTGCTTTCGTTCACCTACTGTTCACACATGGAAACATGAACTGCTTGGCACGGACGCACTCATTGTCTCTTTACTGTATTTCTCCTCGTTTTATTTCTTATTCAAGATCAATATTTACCCAGCAGCCCCTGGGGCTCAGGATTACCTCATATTCTCCAGGTCCAGCTGTGCTTTCTCAGCGTCTCCATAGCAACCTCAGGAATGTGCACATCATGTTTATCCTAGTGCCAGGAAAACAGAGAGAGAGAGAGAGAGAGAGAGTGAGAGAGAGAGGAAAGGTTTCTCTCCTTGAGTTACAGGTACCTGAGTTAAGCTTGTACTTTGTATTAAAATTAAAACTTTTCATGTCATGTGACACACATAATGATTAGCAGTCACTTCACAATCAGATAAACTACCGTGATATTAATATTTTTGAAATAAGTCTCTTCTGCTCACCAAGGCTGCATTTATTTGTAAAAAATTTCAATAAAAACAGTACAATTTTGAAATATTATTACAATTTAAAATAACTGTTTTCTGTGTGAATATATAGTAAAATGTAATTTATTCCTATGATAAAAAGCTGAATTTTCAGAATCATTACTCCAGTCTTCAGTGTCACATGATCCTTCAGAAATCCTTCTAATATGCTGATTTGCTGCTCAAGAAACATTTCTGATTATTATCAATGTTGAAAACAGTTGTGCCGCTTTATATTTTTGTGGAAACTGTGATACATTTTATTTTTCTGGATTCTTTGATGAACAGAAAGTTCAAAAGAACAGCATTTATTCGAAATACAAATTATTAGAAATGTTTTTATAGTCACTTTTGATCAATTTTGGCTGTTGTTATCATTTGTTACATCAAGTCAGAAACTCTTAATTCTGAATGCAGCATAACGTACTACTGTTAGCTTTAGTTCTAATGTTGTTCCAAGGATTCCAAAAGAATTCTGATTATGATACAATGCTGCAACTGAACTATTTTTATCGGCAGAAAAAAATAAACAAAGTAGCTGCTGCTATTTTGTGTCTAAATCTCAGTTACTCAATATTAGCTTCTTTTTATTGAACTGTTGTATAAAACACGCTGGAAATCATGTACTGAATGGCTGCTTGGCAGAACAACACTGCTTAAAAAAGCAGAAAGCATTTTCTTTAAATGTACTGGCTGTCTCATTCTTTCTTCTCAAATGAAACATAAGTCGTTTGGACATTTGGACATAAATAGATGTTCATCTTCTGGCATGGTGAGGTCATGCCACCATCATCTAGCCTTTAATGATGATGGAGTGTTTTGGTTTCTGTCTGTATTTAGCAGATCAGCATGAGTGTTTCTTACGAACTGAGAGACCACATAAATCAGCAGCCACTGACTGTTCTGCGACGAACTGCAAGAAAACCCACCATCCTCCCACACGCATCTCTCTGCTCCTCTACCTCAGCATTTCACATCACACTCATCGTCTAAACGCTTCGCCACCGATCCACTGCCATGTGCACATGCTGCTACTTCATCAGAAACTCTTATTTTGTGGTCAGCGATCTGAAGTTTGAGTCCTGGACACCTGGAGGACTTTATTAGATGGATAGATGGATGGATGGATGGGTGCACTGTAAAAAAAATTCCGTAAAATCTACGGTAAAAAATACTGTAGCAACGTTTTAGGTTTTACGGTTTTAACTTAAATTTACAGTTAAATACTGTAATTTCATTAACTGGTATAATGTTAATATACCAACTTATTGAAGTACTGAAATCTGTTTTGTATCTTTGTAACACACTGATAACCACCAAATGCAGGTGGTGATGAGAAAGTCACATGATGAACCAAAGCCCATCACAAGCAGCTTTTAAATAATATCATATATAGAAAGTGCACAGCGTCATTCACACAAACACTAAACACCATCATGGTAACACACATGAAACTGAAATAATGCAATAAACATTCATTTAACAACATTAGGTGTAACACACAACCCTAATATACAAAACTGATAAGACAAAACTAAGAAGAAACATAGTTATTTCAACAAAAAAACATCACATTTGAAATGTAACACAGGGAATTCTGGGAATGTCAATTTACGGTTATTCACTGTTAATTATATGGTCTTTTTCACTTCCAAAAACGGTATACTACTGTAAAATTAATGTCCAATACATGTAATGTCCCATACAGTTTTTCACCCTATATAGTGGTTGAATTTACCGTTAACCATTTAACAGGTTTTTACTGTAGCATTTTTACAGTCTTTTACCGTTAAATTCACTGTCATTTTTTACAGGGTGGGTGGATGGATGGATGGATGGATGGATGGATGGATGGATAGATAGATAGATAGATAGATAGATAGATAGATAGATAGATAGATAGATAGATAGATAGATAGATAGAAATCATATATATTCGTGCACTTTCATGTGAGCTGTCATGTTCTTGATTTAGACAACTCTTGCATTGTGATTCTCCTACAAGTGACCAGTGGAAACTTTGTCTTTTCCACGGCAACCGGCAGCTATTTGCACTAATTTGCAAAAGAAAAGCTGTGGAAGTGTAGTGTGCTCTGGGAGAATGTTATATTTGGTCTTTCACAGTAATAGAAGTCTCATTATTTAGCCTCTCAGTGCACCAGGAAACCGAGCAAACAGACTGAGTGACCCTTTGTCAAGCACCTCGTCCCCTCTCAGGATCATCGCGGCCCTCGGCCATCAAATGGCACAGAGCAGCACGGAGAGGCCAGGCGGACGTCCCTCAAGTGGTCTGAATTGAGTTAGTAAAACAGATCTGGAGGCATAAAAGAGGACACACTTGGGGTGGAATTAAGAGACATATTAAAACAGCAGGACTGGGATCATGGAACTTCCAAAAACGGTATACTACTGTAAAATTAATGTCCAATACATGTAATGTCCCATACAGTTTTTCACCCTATATAGTGGTTGAATTTACCGTTAACCATTTAACAGGTTTTTACTGTAGCATTTTTACAGTCTTTTACCGTTTGTCATTTTGTCATTTTTTACAGGGTGGGTGGATGGATGGATGGATGGATGGATGGATGGATGGATAGATAGATAGATAGATAGATAGATAGATAGATAGATAGATAGATAGATAGATAGATAGATAGATAGATAGATAGATAGATAGATAGAAATCATATATATTCGTGCACTTTCATGTGAGCTGTCATGTTCTTGATTTAGACAACTCTTGCATTGTGATTCTCCTACAAGTGACCAGTGGAAACTTTGTCTTTTCCACGGCAACCGGCAGCTATTTGCACTAATTTGCAAAAGAAAAGCTGTGGAAGTGTAGTGTGCTCTGGGAGAATGTTATATTTGGTCTTTCACAGTAATAGAAGTCTCATTATTTAGCCTCTCAGTGCACCGGGAAACCGAGCAAACAGACTGAGTGACCCTTTGTCAAGCACCTCGTCCCCTCTCAGGATCATCGCGGCCCTCGGCCATCAAATGGCACAGAGCAGCACGGAGAGGCCAGGCGGACGTCCCTCAAGTGGCCTGAATTGAGTTAGTAAAACAGATCTGGAGGCATAAAAGAGGACACACTTGGGGTGGAATTAAGAGACATATTAAAACAGCAGGACTGGGATCATGGACTGCTGCCAATAGGATCTAACTTCACGGATCTGACCGGATTTGGCAATTGAATTTGGTGATCCACATGACCCGGACAAACCTGGCCACCTCTTCGAAAGCAACAGTGGGTTTAAATGCATGAAGTCTGATCATGTGCTGTCTAATCACAGTGCATAGGCTCTAAAAGTATGGATATGCACAAGTCATTTCTGAGTCCTGCAATGCTTGATTTGGTCACTGATGTGGACTTCATGGAGATGATGCCAAACACACCCGTTCTGGCCCCAAAGGAGACACACAGCACCGACTGCAATGGACTGTACCAGGACTTGACACCCATCCACGCGCTCGACATCTCGACAGCTCGATCGAATGACTTTTACGCGCTGTCGTCGAGCACCGCGTCTCCAGTGAACTCCAGCAGCGGGAAACCCAAACGCAAACGGGTGATCAGCAGCGTCCAGCGCCAGGCCGCGAACATCCGCGAGCGCAAACGGATGTTCAGCCTCAACGACGCGTTCGACCGGCTGCGCAAAAAGGTTCCCACGTTCGCCTACGAGAAGAGACTTTCGCGGATAGAGACTCTGCGCCTGGCCATCATCTACATCGCCTTCATGACGGATATTCTCGAGAACAACTGAACTCATAGTCAATATTTCAATCCTATTGTTTAGATGAACGTTTATCGAGGTACTTAAAAGTTTATTATGGAAAAAAAATGGATTATAATGTTTAGTATTCTCTGTCATTTCGGCCTACCTTTATGGCATAGGTTCTCTATGCTGCAATGGTTGCAGGAGTTAACCAATAACATTAGGACTAGAAAATATTTTATGTAAAACTGTAATATTTCATAATGTACGCTCTTAAAAATAAAGGTTTCAAAAGGCGTTTTGGGGTTTTTCAAAGAACCTTTCGTTGAACAGTTCTTAAAAGAATCATTTTGTTGTGTGAGGAACATTCTAAAAATCTAAAGAACTTTTTTTTCGCTATAAAGAACATTTTGTGGAATGGAACGGTTCTGTGGATGTTGAACCCAATAAAAATAATGTATTTTTTAAAAGTGTATCTGACTTATTGGGGTTTTACAGCTGGAAGGTGCTTTAGTCTAAGACTTGTGTATAGGAATGATCCATTATGATCTTATTTGACTTCTAATCCTTTTGGATATTGCGTCATATTTATCAAAATCCGTGTTGGAATAACGTTTTGCTACTTCTCTCATCTGTAGAAATCCAGAAATACGCAAAAAGTAACTTTTCATGTCCAAAGGTGGTGTTTTGGCCTATTGATAATAAGCCCATGTTATAATTCTATATAAAAAAAATACCAATAGGATTGTTTATTGGGTTGGTTCTAAATAATGATACATTTCCAATAGGGATTCTTCAAAAATTGTTGCGTTTATTTTGGATTTGGAGGTGGTTTACGTTATAATTGTATTTTAGAAATCACTTTAGGATCCTTTAGCATTGGTTCCAAATTACGGTACATTTCCAACAGGAATTTTAGATAAATTGTTGCATTTATTTTGGATTTCTGAGATTCTGTTTGGGTGGTTTTGAGGTGTCTATTACATTAAACAAATATTTTTCTTAGCTGTAAATCAAACGCTGTTTCTTTGTAATTGTTTGTGAAATGTAGGCTACTAGCAATTTCTGAGTGAACAATTTTTTCTACACCAAAGAATTTTTTTATTGTAGTTATGTGGATTTGTTTCAGGACCGTCGACAGATCTCAATGGACACCTATTACAGGTAAACCAAGAACAGGTGCGCCGCACTGGATGACCATAAATGTGACACTTTTGTATTAACCTCTACATTTTTAAACAGAACCTTCCAAGTCATTTCGATCAATCAAATACATAAAAATATAAGCGCATATTTATCTGTCATCCGTGTGTTTGGGGGTGAATCTTCAAGTCGCATCACAGCTGTAAGCTGCGCATTCGCACGATGGCACGCATGGATATGTTTCGTCAGTGCGCCCCCTTGCGGAGTCTTTAAACCGTGGCTTTTTACGCTTAAAACGGAGCGTTTCTGCGGTCTTGTGACACGAGAAGCCTTTTAGTGGTTTAAATTTGAATGTATAATGCTTCTATGTTCTATAGCATTTACAGAAACGTCAGTTTGTGCGGCTAAAGCGGGCTCTTTGGATGTATGTGAAAGCAGAAGGCCGGTTCGGGGAGCGTGTTTGTGTTGGACTGAAGCGGCCACACAGTTTGCGCGTCGTCTGCGCTTGGCGACCCGCTGCGTATGAAAACGCTGCAGAAGGAAACCTGACTCTGCAATAACACTAACACAGACATGCATTTCAGAACATGTTCAAATAAACAACGAGGTCTACTTAGAGAACCCAGATTCGCTCTTTTCTTTTACAGTGACTTGAGGTGGATTTCAGACCGACGCAGTTCTGCGCGCAAAGTGGCAGTAAATGATATTAATACATTAACGGCATGATTGATGCTTTAAACGTAAAGCATCGCTACTGACCAAAGAAAACCTTCATTTTAAACTTTTAAAGCGCATTTTTGGTCCAACATTGCCAGATCGCAAATCATCTCCCCACTCATTCCAGAAACCACATTGAAATCTGTCCAGCTGAAAAGCCCTTTTAATGATTGCATATGAATCACTAATGGCTTTGGCCAAAGATTCAGTACTGAATGTTTCAGATATATACGATTTTAGTGTTTGATGTGTTTTTAAGAAATGAATTAAATTCTTGTTCGATTCTATTCTGAATTACAGGTCAAACATCTATGAAGCTAAATATGTCATCAGTTCATCAGCTCATTTATCAAAATGAATCATCAGCCTATTAATTGGTCATCGCATGTTTCATGTTTCAGTATTGGATCACACTGATGTGTTCACAGTTTTGACATGATGCATGTTTGGTATCATTTTGAATATGTTTTGCAATATGTTAAAAATCCCAAAATAGATTCTATTCCATATTTGAATTCCATAAACATCAGCATTGCTTTAAGTATGAATATGTCATCCGCGCGCACGTCGTGTTCAGTTTAAACGCAGCGCTGTGATTGGCTCAGATGTTCGCGTTAAAGAACGACTTCTTGTATAACAGAAACCTTTCGGATCGCGCTCCTCTCCCGCCTCTCCCCTCTTACGTCTCCGCGCTTCTCGTCCAATCGCAGGCCAGCCCAAAACGTTTGCGCGTTCCAGACTATAAGAGCCTCCAAACTTCCCTTCAAGTTTGAGAAACACCTCCGTGACGCACAAGAGGAGACACCCCGAGAAAGGGACCCCGTTTCGCCGGACAGAGGGAAACTATTATATATTATCTGCGTTTTCCAAACATCAATGTTTGAGGAAGAGGCGATGCAAGAGGAGTCCAGCTCCCCGGGGTCTCCAGTGGACAGTCTGGGGAACAGCGAGGAGGAGCCCGACAGGCGACAGCAGAAACGCCGCAGCAGGAAAAGACGCCCGAGAAGGAAGAGCGGCGAGGATTCGGACAGCCCGACGCCCGGGAAGCGGAGCAAAAAGTGCAGCAGCGGCAGCGGCAGCCCGCAGTCTCTGGAGGACCTGCAGACGCAGCGCGTCATGGCGAACGTGCGCGAGCGTCAGAGGACTCAGTCTCTGAACGAGGCGTTCGCGTCGCTGCGCAAAATCATCCCCACGTTACCCTCGGACAAGCTCAGCAAAATCCAGACGCTCAAGCTCGCTTCCCGGTACATCGATTTCCTGTGCCAGGTCCTGCAGAGCGACGAGCTGGACTCCAAAATGTCCAGCTGCAGTTATGTGGCGCACGAGAGACTCAGTTACGCGTTTTCCGTCTGGAGAATGGAGGGCGCGTGGTCCATGTCAACATCCCACTAATGCACGGATGCGCAGCACGGTATGCAGAGCAAAACTTGACAACAGTCAAAAGTTTGGACACACTTGACTGAGTGATTGATTTGAAAAACTTAAGACTTAAAAGCTCGTGTTTAAATGTTTCACATCAGTTGACTAATAGGCTATACATGATTATAGGGTAAATTCATGCAGGGTAATTGTCATCTCGATATTGTGTTCCAACTGACCTGAATTCACCCCTGTATATGTATTATATGGAAACCGAGTGGATAGTGATGGGAAACCAACTTTAAAAGCGTCCCAGGATGCACCTCATGAATGTCCAAAGTGAGCTGAAATCGAAAAGAAGCTCAAATATAAAGGAGTTTTCGTTTGTGTCACGTGTTTTGGTCACTACATCATTCCCATCCTTCATAATCTGTGCTATTTCTGAGTTTGAATGCTTTTTCTTTCAATAGTCCAAATGAGCAGATGTGTCCAAACTTTTAAATGTTAACCGTATGTTCCTCAAGATGCTTAGATGGTTAAGGTGCTCCTGCGTTTTCAAAACACGGTTCTATAAAAAAGGCTATTTTTGTACTAAAAATAATTCATCATTTAGAAAACAATTTTTGTTTTGTTTTGTTCATGCAACCAAAATGTGGGGGCTTTTTTTTTCAAACTGTTATTTTTATTTATTTATTTCCTGGCATACACAAATACTATTAAAGCTATTAAACGAAACCGTATTGTAATATTAAATCGTGTTGTATCGTCTCAAACACTTTTATCTTTGTTTTTTTTTTCTCCAGATTTTCGGCCTTGAGCATCGAGTCAGAGGAGCTGAACTCACTGGAAGGAGCGACACGAAACAATGGCGAACATAAGGACTATAAAGGGAAGGTTCTGGAGCGCCATGACGCCGTTGCGAGCACTTACAGACACGGGACCAGGAATTACAATCAGATCTGTGCTGTTGTGACGGCGAATGTGGAAAACATGTGCTTCTGTCTCTAGACCAACAGAGAGACTCGCCGCGCTTCTGACAGCAGCCGTCATATTTATTACAGAACGAATGAAGGAAATATGGAAGAAGTTTCTCTGACTGGTCCTAGAAAAGACATTTATTTATTTATTAATGATTGTCACAATGCAGAATAGATCTGGTGTCTATGCATTTTCTATTTTAAATACGATGTAAATATGTGTATATGTTCTGCAATAATACATGGTTTGAAATGTACTTATATTAGCATGTATGTTGTTATTGCAGTTTTATGCATTATGGATTTAAAAAAAATACATGAAAACAAACGACAATAAGCTTTTACACATAAACAAATGCAGTAATCATTCGATAAGATTTAAAAAAAAATGAAAATACTCTTGCTTGATTTGCAGTTTTTTATTACATCGATTTTTAAAAGATTTTATTTTTTTATTTTATCGAGATTTTTTTGCGAGGAAAGTATTTTAAACTATTTAACAATAGCATTCGAACGCTAACATTTAGAAGACTTCTTCTAACCCAGTAATGATGCTCATGTTTTAATGAAATATTTTATTGAGTTGTTTAATTTTTCATTTTATTTAGCACTTATGATTTAAAACATTTGAACGAAATAAATGCACAAACTGTTCTAATAACTGGACAAATTGTGTTACACAGAAATCATGGGTGCATGTTATTTTCTACTATAACAAATAATAACACTTAAGAAAAAAAATAACATAGGGAAGACTAATTCTTCCTGTAGTAATTAAGACACATTTTAACCCAGAAGGAGAGCATATGACAGGTCTGGAAAAGCGTTTAGGATGTTGTGAAGAATCATTTGAAGGTGTGACGGGCTCCAAACATGTATGGAATTCCCAGATGTCTATCAAATGAGGGGTCAGGAGGGTCACAGAAAGGTGCAGCGGGTCAAAACCACCATTTTACAACCTTATGCTGATTTAGAAAGTATCAATAAATCATCAAATGAATGCATAATTAAGAATAGGCTAATCGACGTAAACATGTATGGAATTCCCAGATGTCTATCAAATGAGGGGTCAGGAAGGTCACAGAAAGGTGCAGCGGGTCAAAACCACCATTTTACAACCTTATGCTGATTTAGAAAGTATCAATAAATCATCAAATGAATGCATAATTAAGAATAGGCTAATCGACGTAAAAAAAAAAAAGACATTTAAAACCATACCATAAAAAACAACGCGAACATCTCAGACAGCCGCTGGAAAGCTGCAAATATTTTTTGCTGTATAGAATTTGAAGATGTCTTGTTTTACGAGACTCACGAGCAGGGTGTGATTCGGGTTGAGACTGCATCTGGCGCTCGTTTCTGCTGTCACCGATCTCTCCAAACGCTTGCATCGGTTTCCCGTCAGAAGCACGCTCACATGACGCCTGGAGGAGTTTGGGCTCTTTGGCGAGGGAGCGAGAGCGCAGGCACCTGAATCAAACTTATTTCTACCAGATGTTGCTGATATGTTTCTTAGCGTCATGTGAATAGAACAGATGTTGAGTTGCACAGACCCGCCTTCACTTGCACGCAGTCTGACTCAAATATCCTTCGAGTTTCTTAAAAAGAAGTTAGACTCGATGGGATAATGATGGGATGATGAGCCTGGTTTTTGAGGAATGCGTGTGTGTTTTGAAATGCAGGCAGCAAAAGGACTTGGAAAAGTTAAGGATTCGTTTTCCTCTGCTTCGGGTTTCTGTTGGGAGTCTTGTAGGGATTTCATCATGCATTGAGGATATACTTCTGGTAATTGTTTCTCTAAAACGCCGATTCTCATTTGCATTCTCGTTTTGAACTCGGTGTGTCGTAAGTTATCGAGCTGAACTGGATATGCTGCAATTTTGCGTTTTGGCATGTGTTAATAGTGCTTTTTGACTAGAATAAAGAAAGTGTGAATTATAATTTCGAATAGAATGTCCCTGTTTTTTTTTATTCATGCACAGAAAACAAATAAAAATACCTTCACAAATCAAGCATGCATTATGACTGCAGTTTAGTTAGGCCTTCTGCATGATCGTCTGAAATGTCATGAAGTGCAAAAAGCAGGAGTGACTCCGCTTAAACGATCTGACGAACGTCGATGTAAAAGCATCAGTTCTGACCTGCAGGGCAGTAAAGATTCACCGTCTTCAAACGAGCATGTGTTAAACTTGAGTCTGAGAGGAGAAACTCTCTCCTCTGTGGATTTGACTGCATTCAATTCCTGATGTGGGTGAATTATAGAGCAGTGCGCGTGCACAGCAGCTCTTTCATGTGTTATCAGGCTCTCTGAGTGTGTGATCTGATGGCTTTGCAATCATCATTTAAAATCTAAAGGCCCTTGAAGACATTAATGCACCAGCATGAGTTCAAAGTGAGAAACCTGCAAAATGTAAATAATGATTAAAAAAAATAATTAAAAAAACATAAAAAGTATAGATAAACATAAATGACAAATGTTAGATCATGTCTTATATTTGCATACATTCTGTTTTTAAATGAACTTCATAAATAAACATGGCTTGACTGAATTAAACGGTAACATGTATATAATACAAATGCATATTAGATCGAATTGCACTGAAATTGTCAACAAAACAAGTCATAAGAAAACAGTGAAAATTCATTATTTTCTGTTTATTTTATCATGCTTTCATGTGGGAAAATGACACTTTAACAGGTGTCATTTCTAATAAATATCTTAAAGGGGTCATACGATGCTGCTAAAAAGAACATTATTTTGTGTATTTGGTGTAATGAAATGTGTTTATGCGGTTTAAGGTTCAAAAAACACATTATTTGCCACATACTGTACATTATTGTTTCTCCTCTATGCCCCGCCTTTCTGAAACGCGTCGATTTTTACAAAGCGCATCGGTCTGAAAAGCGAGGTGTGCTGTGATTGGCCAGCTATCCAGTGTGTTGTGATTGGCCGGCCAGAGCTACGAGAAAAAAACATGAAAACCCATTATAAACTAGGCATTTGTTGCATCCAGTGGGGACATAATTATGGATTATAATGACTTATACTGTCTTTTTACGCATTGCGTTGCATCGTGCCGCGTAAACATAAAACCATGTCTGCATTTGTGATCGGAGAAATGACAAACAACAAGTTCTACTCTACACTGCCCAAAACTCACGTTTGAATTGTCAGTGGCAAATTCTTTAAATATAAAAAATGTACTTATAGGCTGTGAGTCAGAACAGCCAGCATTGTAGTTACTCTCCCAGGATCAGGAAACAGTCCTCCATAAAATGTACTGCACACATCTGAATATTTGGGTTGAAGTGTTCTGGAACAGTGTTGTAAATACAACTTAACCACTGATTTCTAGTCGTGTCCTCTTTTGGAAGACCAAACAAAGTAGTTTCACTTTCACTACGAAACAGCGTCACACATAGCGGCCTTGAGTGAGCGGAGGCCGGAGGTCTAGAGTGAGCCGCGGCCTAGAGTGAGCGGAGGCCGGCTTGAGTGAGCAGATTTCCTTGATATTTTGACATATAGGCTCAGAGGGCTTTGTACCATTAAAACATCCTGCGAGTTTCATAGCTTAAAGTGCCCATGAAATCAAAATTAAAGTTTTTTGGGTGTTAGTATCAATATGTTAGTCTCAAGGTTATCTATAAGGCAGTGTGCTCCAAAACAGTGACACAATTCACATTTAGAAGATATAAGCATTCAAAGCTTGCAGTTTGTCACTTCCACCAAAATGGCTCAACGATTTTTTTTGACGTCACATCGTACTTCAGCTTCTCATCAAACTTTCTGTCCAATCAAATGCTCTCTAGAATCCGAAGCACCCGCCCCCTGCACTATAAAATAGATGCTGAAGCCGCGGCTGAAATCGGTCAATTGTCCACAGAATCAGTATTTTCTGTACAGTGAATGGCACGTAGTGCACTATATAGGGGACAGGGAACGATTCAAACTGTGTAAATACGCTTTCCATTGAGGAAAAAAAGAAGTCTGGTTTGGCGCTGTGTCCCGCTAACCACCGCACCGCACACATACTCTGCTCCGGTCCAGAGACACAATAGCACGGAGCCGATCACATGCACGAGTCGCCGCAGACCACAAAATGTATCGGAGCTATTTGAATTCTACACAGAATGCTATATTTTATAGCAATATGGATGAGATTGTTGCTGGCATACCCTGTCAAAAGCTCAACGGCTCTGGCCCAAGCTGTGATATACACGAACGCTATTGGCTATTTTAAAAAGGGGCGGGGCTGCTAGATATGTCCCGCCCTGTCTTCCTGTTTCAGTTAAAATGAAGGCAACACAGAGTAATGCTGCGTGTTTCTAAGCATTTCAGGGGACCTTTAAAACAAAATCCTCATTATCCGCCATTTTTAATGAAAGAGCGGCGCGCCCTTTCTAACTTGACTGTGCGAGGCTTCCGGGCTTATCCACTTCCAGTTAATTTTAGCTTTACAAAAAGCTTGGTATATGTTGCTTGATATTGCAAACACATATTTCTTATCATATTATTTTAATGGATTGTCCTAATTATAGACACAGGTTTGTTTTAGTTTGAACTTTTACTGCACGTTGTTATTTGCAAAATAAGGTGGATTAAAAGCATTTACAGTATGTAACCAAGCTCCAAAAATATATTTACATCATCGTGCCATAAGCAAGAGAGTTCGCAAAGAAACGTTTGTTAAATGACGAAGCAGCCAGATGCATGGGATCTGACAGCAGCTGCACCTCAAACTGTAAGTAAACCACCTCATAACGCTCTGTCTGTAAATTAATGTTTTATATGCATAATGTGTTCAAAACACTTGCTCACGTGCACTAGCGAGGGGGCGTTGATACTGTTTTCTATGCAATGAGGTTAGCCAATCATAACAGTGGGCATTGACTGACCAGAATTAGAGGACCCGCCCACTTAAAACGTCATTTCAGAATGAGGGTTGAAAATAATAATTTTTGCTAATATATGACTGTGTTTCTGTGAATAAAACTTTATTAACATTACAAATGAACCTCAAGGAGCATATTAAAATAATATAAAATCCATGTCATGACCCCTTTAATTCAGTAGGGCAATAAATTAAAAAGTTAAAAAGGAAAGAGAAGAAAAAAAGAAAGAAAAAAAATCAAACTAACCAAATGGATGAAGCTCAATTGAAACAAACAAACAAAAAATGAATGAATGAGTGAGATTCTATTCTGAGTTGGTCTAGATCTGAATTTCCATATGCCCTGCAATAGTCAATAAAAATGATTATTGTAGTCCCAATGCCAATGGATAAAGCACACTTCCAATTTACAAATTTACACAATGAAATTGTGACAAGCACTAATTTAACATTAATTAATAAAAAAAAAAAAAAAAAAGAAAATCGGAGTGCTGGTGTTCATCCAGTTGTCAGCTAAGTGTCCAAAACCATTTGAAAACCATCAAACCAGACCAGTCCGACCAGTGGAAAGCAGCCAGGTAGCCAGCTAGCAGCAGTAAACCACCAAAAAATGGATTTCAAAGTATATATCATCACATCACATAAAGTTCACAACATTATTATAATGCTAATTTTCGTTCCCAGCATCTGTGGTACTTTCTATACATTAATGAAAAATTCTGGCAGAAGGTTGTCAAACTCGGCTATAGATTCTGATAATGTGATGTGCATTGAGATCTGAAGTGCATTTCTTCTTAATCTGCTCTTAAACTCTCATGAGATGTACTTTACTCCAGTGTATCAAATAGCCCCATTCTGACAAACTAAAGCAGAGAGTCCTGCGCTGCACGGCGTCAGGGGAGGTTAACGTTTCAGAGAGGTTTTTTTTTAAAGATCTGCTTAATGCATCTTTGTCAGGCTCTCCTGGAGGGGACCTGTGGGGGGTAAATGCAGACTAGTATCGCCCTGGGGGGTAATTAGCCTTCAGTGACACCTCCAAACATTCTGCTGCCCCCCTCCAGGGCAGAGCTTCAAGGCTTCATTAAGCCTCGTTGACTGGTGTCACCCTGACAGAAATGCTAAACAGATACACACGTGTATAAAGTTCATCATGACCGCATGATTCGTTGGATTGCATTATAGAACAGGACGCAGGAGAAGAAAGTTCAACACTCTTCAGCAAAAAAAAAAAGAAACAAATGCTATGTTTATCTAAAGCAATTTTTGCTTATTATATGGTTGAATTGGATCATCAAAGGTCAGCAGCAAAGACACTGGTTAATAAAATGGGATTAAATGCATAAAGGATATTTGTGTTGTTTAACATATTTAATTATTGCAGGATTGCATCATATTCTGAGTTTTTATTGATCTTGAGGAACACTGAATCTGTTTTTGTGCGAGTGAGATGAGTAAATGCATGCTTACATTTAGTCTAGATCTACAGTAGCATCATGTTCACTCAACGCCTCTGCACTCACTCCTGATTTCTCTCTACATGAGGACAGGAGAGCTGTCAGTCAATACATGGGAAAACAAAGTAACTGGTGTTACTTATTTGAAAATGTAGCTAGTGAAACTAACTGTATGTAAGAACAAATATCAAACCTAACTAACTTTCCGGATCTGTCAGACTTTCAAATAAGATTCACATCTTTTATAAAAAAAAAACAGAATCTAGAAAAATGGGAGTGAATTTCAGATTTTATTCATTCTGAGATCCAAATGTGAAGATGCTGGTGTCTAGAGGTCAGGAGCAGGTATCTCCTGCTGCTTTGCATGCACCATTACTCCACAGAGAATGAGAAAAGTAAAGACAGAAAACCTGAAACAGATGGTCCATCGCCCCATGCCGTCTCAACCAACAACAAGCGCTGCTCTGGCACTTCATCACCCCTGCATTTTCTGCCCCCCTGCAGGGGTAAAAGAGCCTCTCGCCCCCTCAGCCCCTCCGTGGGGGCCCGCCAGGACTATACGGAAGTGTGAAGCTCAAGTTAAAAGTTGTGGACAGATAAGAGGTTTTAAAAGCCCAAACTGTGTTTTTATGTCTCAGCGGGGCGTTGAAAATCCTTCCTCATTAGGTTTTTGCATGTTAAATTAGTTTTTAGTGCTGTTTACAAAGTCAAGCATCACTGTTACTAGTGCTCATACTTAGGATTATGATTTCAAACCACTAATCCTGAGAATTAAACTAAGTTTGTGTAACTTATCAAATGCCCTTTGTGCTACAGTGACTAAATAACCACCTAGCAACCACTCAAATGACCATAGCAACGTTCAAACAACACCATGGCAACCCCCTGGCATCATGGCAGCGAGTTTCAAATCTTGTTGACCTTGTCTTCATTAAAACCCATGATTATATCCTGTTTTGACCTATTTAACTGAAAGACCAAGCTATAATTAACAAAAAAAGAACCTTTTCCGCTCATTTTTTCCACTTTACTTTTTCTACTGTCCTGCCAATACTGCCTTATTAATTCCTTTTTGAATGGTAAAATGCAGATGAAGGCAAACCCAAGCTTTCAATTGCATTAAAGGGATAGAGCACCCTGTCATCATTTACTCACCCTCATGTTGTGTTCTTCTGTTGAACACAAAATCAGATATTTGGAAGTATGTTGGAAAACAAACAGTTGACGGTAGCCATTGACTTCCGTAATATGGCTACCGTCAACTGTTTGGTTAAAAATATATTTTTCTATTGCAACGTCCTCATATAACTGGTAATTTTAATTATAAAAGACTGTACAAATGGACCTGTTGATTAAAAGATAAGTTCATTTACTAATACAGTGAAAAATTGTTATACAACTAATGTTTCATGTAAAATATTGTTACATTTATAGTTTTTGAAAGTGAAAAAGAACAAGTCGTAGTATGATTTTATTTTATTTTATTTTTTTACTGTAAATGTAAGTTCAATCCATAAAACTTAAAAAGTTGCTACTGTATTTTTATAGCAAATTTCATTTTCTTTTTTTTTTACAGTAAATTTCACTATTTTTTTTTTATAAATGTGACATTTACGAACTGCTGCTTTTAAATGGATCATTCAGAAAAGACTCATTTACTTACAAAACAGTTGCAAAAATAGAATCATTTACTGTCAGAAAATGCAAAATGGAAATGCAAAAATAATTTTCAAAAATAAACATATTCCATTGGTCATTCAAACAGATAGTCCCGCCTCCAAACTCACGCCATTGGTTGAGCTACTGTTGCTGTGTTCGGCTCATATGATTAAAAAAAAAGCAATAAAAAAAAAAAAACAATGTTTCAACCTATGAATGTCTTTCTTTTATCTCTGCATATTAAACTGAGATAGGGAGGTATTTTAACTGAGAAAAACATGAGATGCATCACCTGTCATTAATCATTATATTGCATGAGATTCCCATCCCGGCTTGAGTTTTTCTGCACCTCATTTTGGCGACCTTTCAACCTTCCCTCCACATTAAAAAATGAATATGGATCAAATGCATAATGACACTTTTCCTTTGCCATAAACTCCACGACGGCAAACGGGCAATAATTAGAGTCTCCATGGCAACGGGCCCAGCAGGCTGAAGTTTCGTTTGAAAACTCTAATAAGGCTGAAGTTTAAGACACTTCAAACAGGCCTACGTGAACTTGAGAGGGAGAAAAATAGAGAGACACTGACAAGGAGAAAAAGAAGGATTGAATAAATGGATTTGAATGAAAACGAACAGATATGGACTATAGGTCTGGATTTCATTAGAGCCAATTACCTTATCTGTTTCATCTCTGGAGTGACCTGTGGGCGCACTGGTCCAGACACACACTAATACACACACACACACACACACACACACACACACACACACACACACACACATATATATACA
>NW_015506461.1:63801-65237 GCF_001515645.1 Sinocyclocheilus grahami | reverse complement strand
ACACACAAACACACACACACACACACACACACACACACACACACACACACACATGTAAATATACACTCCGAACATATTCACACACACACACACACACACACACACACGCATGTAAATATACACTCCGAACATATTCACACACACATACGCAAACACCACATGAGAGCATACCTACCAAAAGAGAAAAACCAGCCACGCTTCACTGCTCTGAACCTCAGCGCAACTCAAAAGTGCCATGTTAGATTATTTGTCATATTGAAATAAGAAGAAATATTGTTTTTCTCTCTCAGAGGCATTTATTTACGTAATGTTCTTCAGTGAAGGTGTTGATCTTTCCACTGTGCAGCATCGGAAGTGTCGTTTTTTGCTGCTCAAATTGTTGTTAAACATCTGTGCAGCACCAAAAACCCTCAAAATGCCACGTTTAATTATAAAATATTAAGTTTTGCGTATTCTGATGAAAATGCGAGTGGTACTGGCCCATGCAAAACTGGTCTGGTCGCCACTAAAAATAATAATAATTTTAACAGTAAAAGACTGTAAAAATGCTTTTCTTACTCAATATGGTGAAAAACTGTAATAAAGCTAATGGGACATTTAATGTAATTTTACAGTAAAATATTGTTACATTCACAGCTTATCGAAGTAACCCATACAGCAAAAATATATATTTCTTTCTGGTCAAGATATATTTTAAATATTATACTTAAAACTGAAAAATATTAAAAAGAATTAGGTGGAATTTTTTTTACAATAAAAAAGCACACATGAAATGACAGCTCATCATTGGCTTGTGCCACACTGTCTCTATTAGGACAAACACAACACAATAAGGTACTCCAGGTGTTGAAAGATACATTTATGCAGAAAAATAAAGTTGTTCAAACTTATCAAATATTTGCTGACAGCCCAGTGTTAATTTGACATCTTTTAACAATCAAACAAGTCTTTTAGGCTAGAGGTTTTCCATTAGGACATTGCATGCAGATGTGGCTGAGTGTCAAAATCTTAAATTTTACCGTAAAAAATACGGTACCAACGTTTTAGGTTTTATGGTTTTAACTTAAATTTACAGTTAAATACCGTATTTTCATTAACTGATATAATGTTAATATACCAACCTATTGAAGTACTGAAATCTGTTTTGCACCTTTGTAATGCACTGATATCCATCAAATGCAGGAGGTGATGAGAAAGTCACATGATGAACCAAAGCCCATCACAAGCAGCTTTTAAATAATATCATATATAGAAGGTGCACAGTGTGTCATTCACACAAACGCTAAACAGCATCACGGTAACACACATGAAACTGAAATAATGCAATAAACATTAATTTAACAACATTAGGTGTAACACACAACCCTAATATACAAAACTGACAAGAAAAAACTAAGAAGAAACATAGTTATTTCAACAAAAAAACATCACATTTG
>NW_015506461.1:52794-61359 GCF_001515645.1 Sinocyclocheilus grahami | reverse complement strand
CGTGGGCGCGCTGGTCCCGACACACACTAATACACACACACACACACACACACACACACACACACACACACACACACACATGTAAATATACACTCCGAACATATTCACACACACACACACACACACACACACACGCATGTAAATATACACTCCGAACATATTCACACACACATACGCAAACACCACATGAGAGCATACCTACCAAAAGAGAAAAACCAGCCACGCTTCACTGCTCTGAACCTCAGCGCAACTCAAAAGTGCCATGTTAGATTATTTGTCATATTGAAATAAGAAGAAATATTGTTTTTCTCTCTCAGAGGCATTTATTTACGTAATGTTCTTCAGTGAAGGTGTTGATCTTTCCACTGTGCAGCATCGGAAGTGTCGTTTTTTGCTGCTCAAATTGTTGTTAAACATCTGTGCAGCACCAAAAACCCTCAAAATGCCACGTTTAATTATAAAATATTAAGTTTTGCGTATTCTGATGAAAATGCGAGTGGTACTGGCCCATGCAAAACTGGTCTGGTCGCCACTAAAAATAATAATAATTTTAACAGTAAAAGACTGTAAAAATGCTTTTCTTACTCAATATGGTGAAAAACTGTAATAAAGCTAATGGGACATTTAATGTAATTTTACAGTAAAATATTGTTACATTCACAGCTTATCGAAGTAACCCATACAGCAAAAATATATATTTCTTTCTGGTCAAGATATATTTTAAATATTATACTTAAAACTGAAAAATATTAAAAAGAATTAGGTGGAATTTTTTTTACAATAAAAAAGCACACATGAAATGACAGCTCATCATTGGCTTGTGCCACACTGTCTCTATTAGGACAAACACAACACAATAAGGTACTCCAGGTGTTGAAAGATACATTTATGCAGAAAAATAAAGTTGTTCAAACTTATCAAATATTTGCTGACAGCCCAGTGTTAATTTGACATCTTTTAACAATCAAACAAGTCTTTTAGGCTAGAGGTTTTCCATTAGGACATTGCATGCAGATGTGGCTAAGATGAGTGTCAAAATCTTAAATTTTACCGTAAAAAATACGGTACCAACGTTTTAGGTCTTATGGTTTTAACTTAAATTTACAGTTAAATACCGTATTTTCATTAACTGATATAATGTTAATATACCAACCTATTGAAGTACTGAAATCTGTTTTGCACCTTTGTAATGCACTGATATCCATCAAATGCAGGAGGTGATGAGAAAGTCACATGATGAACCAAAGCCCATCACAAGCAGCTTTTAAATAATATCATATATAGAAGGTGCACAGTGTGTCATTCACACAAACGCTAAACAGCATCACGGTAACACACATGAAACTGAAATAATGCAATAAACATTAATTTAACAACATTAGGTGTAACACACAACCCTAATATACAAAACTGACAAGAAAAAACTAAGAAGAAACATAGTTATTTCAACAAAAAAACATCACATTTGAAATGTAACGCAGGGAATTTTGGGAATGTCAATTTATGGTTATTCACTGTTAATTATACAGTATTTTTCACTTCCAAAAACGGTATACTACTGTAAAATTAATATCCAATACATGTAATGTCCAATACAGTTTTTCACCGTATATAGTAGGGGAATTTACCGTTAACCATTTAACAGGTTTTTACTGTAGCATTTTTACAGTGTATGTATATGCATTGCATTGATATATCATATCTTTAGTCATTTGATTAATGCATACCCCCCAGTTGCTATTTGCTTTACTAAATTCATACTCGTCCTCACCAAATATCTGTCCATCGCAGCGATCCAGCTGAACGAACCAATGAAGGAGACAGAACAAAATAAACAACGACAAAAGAGTCGGCTAACCTCCACTGATGCTAATTCTGCCTAATGGATCGTGACACAATCAAACCCAACCGCTGTGTTTAATTGGCTCCCCGTTCAGGCAGCAGAGAGGAAACCGCTAAGATAAACACAGGCGATGTAGCTAAACCTTAGCTTGCTTTCCTTTTTTAATTCAAAGAGCAGAAGACTGTGAAATACAGTGATCACCACACAGAGAAACAGACACCGTCCAAACCGAAACCTCTGAGGAGATTCACTGCCATGTTTGATTAATGGCTTTGAATATGAGAGGAAAACAAACTTTATGCTATGCTAGAAAAGTCCCATTGCACTTGAGACGGATGGATGGGGGAAAAAAACTCAACTTAAACCACTTAAGACCATCTTGGTATTTAAGATTGACCAAACTATAGTCTAAGATAGCAAATGCTTGTCTTTTTACTGGCAAAGGCTAATCAAAGCAGCTTAGAGTCAGCCTAAACTGGTAAGCAAAACCAGCACGTTAGACTGGTTTAAGATGGTTTTCATCCTAAATGCGTGAAACCCAGCTTATCCCGTAGAGCGCTGGAGTGATGACGTATTTTTTAAACAAGTTTGCATCACACGGTTTCCTTTGACAAAAACCCAGTAGGATTTTTCCATTGGCTTTTGGATTAGCCTATTGGAGAAAATACACATTTTGTTCAAAATGACCACAACTATTATGCATTTTGGAGCCTAAATACAACTGGCAGAAGGAAAAGCTAAAGTTAGTCTACAAATGAATGACTTTAGTATCACCAGTACTAATCTTCTTACTCTTTCAGTCTTTATTTCAAATGTGCAATTTGGAAAGTTGGAGTCAGAATAGTTTGCACGAGAGCAATGATAAACACAATGAGGCTGTGAAAGCGACTAGTGAGTAGATGAGTTTATCTGTTGGATGTGATGGTGTTTAATGTCCCGATGTAGCCACTTGTTAGCAACTGCGTTTTTTCAAGACAAGTTAAAGCTTCAAGAGGGTATTACTGATGTGTTTATGTCATAGAATAAAATTATAAAACAAAAGAATAAATCCCACAGACTATCCGCACTTGCAAATGTATCAAAACATAAATGTATTCACTCACAACGTTTCGGTCCCATGACCTTCATCGTAATTGTTGATTGATATAATAAAATCTTAAAATATCTTGAGCTTGCGTTAAACACAGACCTTATTTCATACATTTAACCAAAGCCCCATTCAAAGAACACACTGATTTCAAGACGACGGAAGCGGAAGTTCAAAAATGCAACTTGTTTCTGGGTTTTAGACTCGTAAGGTGGTTTTAACTGCAGCATTTGATTTGAAAAAACAAAAAACAGCTTAAACCTGTCTGAGATGGTACAGTAAGTGCCCAAAAACCATCAAATGTGACCAGACCAACACAACACCTTAGTCTGGTCTGAGATTTATGTATATAAACTAAATAGTATACAGTATATATATATTTTTATTTATTTATTTTTTTAAATTATTATTATTTTTTTCTCATTTTAATTTTAGTCAAGTTAGATTTTTGTCATTTTTATTAGTTTTTTAAAATGTTTATATAATTTGTAATTTTATTTTAGTTTTAGTTATTTTAGTACATTACGTTAAACTAAATGAAAATGAGAAATTTTGCCTTGGCAACGAGCTGAAATATATTTTTTTATGTTTTATTTCTATTTTTTTTTTTTTACACTTATTTTACTTCAATTCACTGGAAAAAAACAATTCAAATTATAGTTAACCATAATAGCCCTGTGCAAAACATAAAGTATCTTTGACTTTGTAGCAAAATGCATCTTATGTATGTGTTATTTCCTGAAGGTCTTACATTAGAGAGAGACAGAGAGAGAGAGAGAGAGAGAGAGAGAGAGAGAGAGAGACTAAAAGATTTTTACCACCTAGCTTCACACGCACTCTGAGTTCTGATGGCTTCCATGTGTGGCAAGTCCTGCTCTCTGTCCGATGTCATATCCTGTTCCAGTCTGGATGTCGTGTGACTGTGTGAGAGGGGGAGTATGGGTAATGATGGCAGGAGACCCTGCAGGTGTGCGGCTCTCCTTCCAGACATGCATACCATGCAGTGTCAGAATCTCGCTTTTTTTAATACAAGCCCATGTTTGCCCCCTGGAGCTGATTTTCAGGGGCATTTCTAAAAACACACTATATATCATGCAATTTTGTCAAATACCTAAATTTAATCAATGCTTTAAAAATACTTAGCTGAAAATATTTAATTAATATTTAATTGAATGCATTTAAAGTTACATATAAAATGTAATTAATATCAGCTCATGTTTTGTATAAGACTTTTTTTTTACCACCATATTTTGAATTTCAGGGGTATTTATGTCACTTTCAGTGCCATTTTTGCCCGTTGATTTGGCCCGCTGCCCTGTTTTTATTATTATTATTATTATTTTATATTTATGCCTTCTCAATGTACCAAAGTGATCATTTCAGATTTTTTTCATTCGAAAAAGATAGATTTTATTACATTTTAAAATACGCAGATTACAGTTACTTTTTTATGGATTACATGATTACATATTACTCACACAATGGCAGTAAATTCATAATTTATTGATTCACCCCAATTTTTTGTAATGTAATGCTGTACTGTAATGTTTAATGCATTGCATGATATTGATAACAAGGAATTTTCTTTCTTTCTTTCTTTCTCTCTTTCTTTACTCAGTATGGTACACAATAATCCCATTCAAGTCTGTGTGATAAACGAGATCAGAATGTGTTGTACCTACTCCAGATTGTTACAAACTACAGTTTTCATCATGTGACTTGAAATCAGTAACAGACTACAATTTGTATAATCTCCCCAGCATTGCGTATAGATGATATTCTCAGCGTCTACAGATATGAACTAAAACTAAAAGCCAAACAACTGACCCTATTTTGCAACTAAATACTTCAGAATTACTCAATTTTTTTTATGTTCAGACATGTGATCTGTTGACTTTGCATGAACCTCAGAGTGATGCTGTTGGTTAAAAAGTTATTTGTGTGTGTGTGTGTGTGTGTGTGTGTGTGTGTGTGTGTGTGAGTGTGTGTGTGTGTCGAGTGCTGAAGGAGAGGGTCATGCATGAACCTCAGAGTGATGCTGTTGGTTAAAAAGTTATTTAGTTATTTGTGTGTGTGTGTGTGTGTGTGTGTGTGTGTGTGAGTGTGTGTGTGTGTCGAGTGCTGAAGTAGAGGGTCACTACTGGTTCACTCCAAAAGCACAGCATCCTCCACCTGAGCAAACAGGAAAGAGGTGTGGGTGCATGTGAGGGCAGAAACATGGCTGTCACAGAGAGACGGATGAGGATAGACAGCTTATGACAGACAGATTGAGGAGGAAGAGAAAGAAAGGACTGTTACAGGAAGTCAAGGATGAGTCCCAAATCCCAGCCTAGTCACACCAAAACATCTCTGAGGCTGTTTTTACCTCATTTGTTTGGACGATTCCATAAAGCCTTGGTGATCTTCAGGTGTGTTCACATGTTTGAAGGACACTAGAGCAAGAATATGATCAGATGTTTTAAGTGACAGTACTGTATGAATTCAGTTAGTTTGCTAAATGCATAAATGTAAACAAAAATGCTGATCACTCTGCATGATTGAATTGAATTTACATTTATATTTCTGCATTTGGTGGATGGCTTTCCTATAGATAAAAAACAGTAGAGCATGGCATTAGCAACACCAAGGCCATGGGTTCGATTCCCAGGGAACTGATACAATGCAAATGTGAAGCTTGAATGCAACGTAAGTCAGTTAGTATAAAAGTGCCTCCCAAATGCATAAATGTGAATGTAAATCCATAGCAACATAAATTGCATGCAAGCAAAACTTAAACAGAAGTTTTTGCTGGGCATTTCACATCAAAATCACAGTGGAAAGAAAAAATTATCTTCCATCAAAATGAAAACTTTCATCCTGTCACACTTTTTCATCATTCAGTTATGTCCTGATGGATAAAGTTAAGATATTTGTTCTTGTTCAATGTCCTGTTTGTTCAGAGATAGAAGAGAGATGGTGGATTTGTGCAGATGTTTCTGAGAGGCGCCGCTCCTCCGTCAGTCAAAGCACAACACACACAGCAGGAGTCTTTTGAGTCCTGCCGACCGCTGACACCACGCCAACACACACACACAGACACACACACACACACACACACACACACACACACACACACACACACACAGTAGTTTAGTTTACTTTTAGTTATTTCAGTACTTAAAGTTACTTCGAGTTAAACTAAATGAGAAATGTCTTGGGATATAACTAAAATAATATTTTTTCCAAGTAATAATTTTTTTATGGTTTTAGTTTTAGTAAACGATGATAACCCTGATCCATATGAATGCATGATTTCAAAAGTTCAGAGTCACTTCTGCTCACCAAGGCTGCATTTATTTGATCAAAAATACAGTAAAAACAGTAATATTGTGAAATGTTATTACCATTTAAAATAACTATTTTCTATGTGAATATCTGTTAAAATTGAATTTATACATTGTCAGCATCATTACTCCAGTCTTCAGTGTCACATGATCTTCAGAAATCATTCTAATATGCTGATTTGCTGCTCAAGAAAAAATTCTGATTATTCTCAATGTTGAAAACAGTTGTGCTGCTTCATATTTTTGTGGAAACCGTGATACATTTTATTTTTCAGGATTCACAGATGAATAGAAAGCTCAAAATAACATTATAAATGACTTTACTGTCACTCTTGATCAATTTAATGCATCCTTACTAAATAAAAGTATTATTTTTTACTGACCCCAAACCATTTAACAGTAGTGTATATTTTATTGTGAATAAACCTTGTGTTTTTATTGTGAATCTAACCTGTCTGATGCACCTGAAGGCAGAAAGATTTTCTGTACAAATACAGAACAGTGATTGTATTGTTTTCAGTTTTGGAGCCAAATTGGATTTGTGAACTTTTTCTCCATAAATAAATACATCCAGAAATACCGCCCGAGTGTTTGCAGTGAAGTGTACCGTATTGTTGCTCTTTTCTTTGCTGTGTTGCTTTAAAGGAGTTTTTCCATTTTTGGGTTCTTGAACCTCCAAATCCACATGAAACAAACCCAAATCCTGCTGGATTAGAAACAAAATGCCAATAGAAATAACCAAGACAGAAAGCATACAGTCTCGCTGTAATACCACCCTCATCCTCGACCCCTAAACAACACCAGTCCTCCAGCCCAAAGCTGACTCACAACCTCTCTGGAAAACAATATTTATTCTTCATCTCAAAGTTCCTTTTGGGAAAAAAGGAAGAAAAACAGCCATCTTTGTTCTTTTCAACTAAAAGTCTCACTGGCTTGGGTTTTGACACAGATGGCCGTCACGGTTTGGAGCTTGAAACAATCCAGACTGAACTGGATTAATCGCTGTCTCTCACTCTGTTTGCATATTGGACATGGTAGTATGTATATGTATATGTGTGCATGTATATATATATATATATATATGTGACACTGGAGCACAAAAGCAGTGTTAAGTCGCTGGGGGATATTTGTAGCAATAGCCAAAAATACATTGTATGGGTCAAAATTATAGATTTTTCTTTTATGCCAAAAATCATTATTAAGTAAAGATCATGTTCCATGAAGATATTTTGTAAATTTCCTACTGTAAATATATCAAAACTTAATTTTTTATTAGTAATATGCATTGCTAAGAACTTCATTTGGACAATTTTAAAGATGATTTTCTCAATATTTAGATTTTTTTGCAGCCTCAGATTCCAGATTTTCAAATAGTTGTATCTCAGCCAAATATTGTCATATCCTAATAACACACCACACATCAATGGAAAGCTTATTTATGCTTATTATTTAATTAATTTTTTATGCTTATTATTTAAGCTTATTTACAGCTTTCAGATGATGTATAAATCTCAATTTTGAAAAATTGACCCTTATGACTGGTTTTGTGGTCCAGGGTCACATATACATACATATATACTGTATATACACACACACACACACACGATTTTTATGTAATATTAATTCACTGAAATATTATGAATATAAATATTCAATTAAATTCAATTGTATATATATATATATGCATTAATAAATATACATTTTTATTTTGTATTAATTAATTTTTAGTTTAAAGATTAAAGTTTGAATGTTTTGAACACAATACAGTCTTTTAGAAAAACAGTATTTGCTGGGATATTTCAGTGCAGTTGCTAAGGTATTCTGGGTGGTTGCTAGGGTGTTGCTATGCGCTAGCTAGGTTACGCGGGGGGAAGCTAAGGTGTTGCTATGCAGTTGCTAGCGTACTCGGGGTGGATGCTAGGGTGTTGCTGTGCAGTTGCTAGGGTACTCAGGGTGGTTGCTAGGGTGTTGATGCGCTGTTTCTAGGATACTCGGAGTGGTTGCTAGGGTGTTGCTATGCGGTTTCTAGGGTACTCGGGGTGGATGCTAGGCTGTTGCTATGCAGTTGTTATGGTACTTGGGGTGGATGCTAGGGTGTTGCTATACGGTTGCTAGGGTGTTGCTGTGCGGTTTCTAGGGCACTTGGGGTTGATGCTAGGCTGTTGCTATGCAGTTATTATGGTACTTGGGGTGGATGCTAGGGTGTTGCTATACGGTTGCTAGGGTGTTGCTGTGCGGTTTCTAGGGCACTCAGGGTGGATGCTAGGGTGTTGCTATGCGGTTGCTAGGGTGTTGCTGTGCGGTTTCTAGGG
>NW_015506461.1:18355-47401 GCF_001515645.1 Sinocyclocheilus grahami | reverse complement strand
TTAATCGCTTAATCGCTGTCTCTCACTCTGTTTGCATATTGGACATGGTAGTATGTATATGTATATGTGTGCATGTATATATATATATATATATATGTGACACTGGAGCACAAAAGCAGTGTTAAGTCGCTGGGGGATATTTGTAGCAATAGCCAAAAATACATTGTATGGGTCAAAATTATAGATTTTTCTTTTATGCCAAAAATCATTATTAAGTAAAGATCATGTTCCATGAAGATATTTTTGATGGAAAGATATATTGTCCTATCCTAAAAAACATTACATCAAAGGAAGGCTCATTTATTCAGCTTTCAGCATTGATGTATGGTTTGTTAAGATAGGACAATATTTGGTCGAGATACAACTATTTGAAACCTCAGTTTCCAGATTTTCAAATAGTTGTATCTCAGCCAAATATTGTCATATCCTAATAACACACCACACATCAATGGAAAGCTTATTTATGCTTATTATTTAATTAATTTTTTATGCTTATTATTTAAGCTTATTTACAGCTTTCAGATGATGTATAAATCTCAATTTTGAAAAATTGACCCTTATGACTGGTCCTGACCCGATTAATTCAACACTTTCAAAATGGATCTTACGTATTCCCATCCCTCAAACTCTCCGCCAGTGTTTTTTTCTAGCATGTAAGCACCCTTAGTCATGCATGGAGGCTGTGCATGTTGGGAAGTCACGTGGTTTCATATTTAGAGTGATTCGTCTTCTGGAATTATTTCGTAATTTCTTTCACAGCTGGAGTTGCCCAGGTTCGAATGGCTGTTTAGCAACTGAAAAAGTGATGGAATGCTATTTCCTCAAATCTGTTCCAATGATGAAACAAACTCATCTACATCCTGGATGGCCTGAGGGTGAGCAAATTTTCATTTTTGGGTGAACTTTTCCTTTAAGTGGACCTTGTCCCTAAAATGATTCATTTTAATATTTTTGTGTCTCATTGATTAATTAAATGTTTGTTTTACCAGGTAGTGAAAAATTAGTTCAATGCAGTTTTACTCAGTAAGCATTTACTATTTAGCATGCAAACATGTGATGTTGCTAGTTAATAGTTAGTGCTAACCATCAACAGCACATGATTGCGTACAAAATAGTAAATGCTTACTGAGTAAAGCAGCATTAATTTTTCACATACCCATCCTCAACCTAAAAGCTCCACTTTTCACCACAATGATGATGCAACAGAACACAAACCATTCAAATTCCCAACATAACAGGACATTGAACTATAAAAGGGGCCATTTTTCTCATCTTGCACATAAAAGCTTAAAATAACACTCAATTTCAACATTTGCTCTCTGCATGAAGTCCCATGCAATGCATACTGGGAACTACAAATCCATGGCCAACAAAAATGATTCATTCTTCCAATTGCCTCTAATTTAATCGGATTGCATGCAATAAAAAAGTTGCGACAAAGTGATCACGAATATGTTGCATTAGTTCATTTTAATTCAGTAAACTGAACAAACAGCATGAGTTGCATCAGCAGGACTTTTAATCACTGATGCAAATTTAGCAATTTCAACACACTTCTTGCATAATTCTTGATCTTGCATACTATTTAAGACAGATCTACAATGATCACATGATTGCGTACAAAATAGTAAATGCTTACTGAGTAAAGCAGCATTAATTTTTCACATACCCATCCTCAACCTAAAAGCTCCACTTTTCACCACAATGATGATGCAACAGAACACAAACCATTCAAATTCCCAACATAACAGGACATTGAAATATAAAAGGGGCCATTTTTCTCATCTTGCACATAAAAGCTTAAAATAACACTCAATTTCAACATTTGCTCTCCGCATGAAGTCCCATGCAATGCATACTGGGAACTACAAATCCATGGCCAACAAAAATGATTCATTCTTCCAATTGCCTCTAATTTAATCGGATTGCATGCAATAAAAAAGTTGCGACAGAGTGATCACGAATATGTTGCATTAGTTCATTTTAATTCAGTAAACTGAACAAACAGCATGAGTTGCATCAGCAGGACTTTTAATCACTGATGCAAATTTAGCCATTTCAACACACTTCTTGCATAATTCTTGATCTTGCATACTATTTAAGACAGATCTACAATGACAAATTTTAAGTTAGAATAGTTTGCAAGAGAGCAATTATAAACAACCTGTTCAGTCTGATGACGCTTAATGTCCACGACAACCTCTGCAGTCCCGTTTAGCCACTTGTTAGCAAGTAAAAGCTTCAAGGGGATATTAATGATGTATTTTATGTCATCGAATAAAATGTGAAAATATCTTGAGCTTGTGTTAAACATAGACCTTATTTCATGCATTTAACCCATTTAAAAAAAAAATTACTTCAGAACGATGGAGCTGGAAGTTCAAAAATGCAACTCGTTTCTGGGTTTTGGCCTAAAATAATATGTTATCCCTACAGCACTCTATTCAAAGCGCTTAATTTGTCCATATAGCTGCTGGCAAAGGCATTTGGAGGAAACTCTATCGTCCCCTCGAGTACTGAAGTTCATTACCACCATTGTAACTCAATGGGACCACACACCTACAATGCAGCATTGTTGAGTCGTTCATTTTCATATCCCCAACTTATATTGAAGCATGACCAAACATCTCTCTATGGCCACTTTTACTTTGTTTCAGAGGATTGCATAAAGTCTTCAGATGTTATCATGCATTTTAAAGATGGCAGAATACAGAATTAGACAACAAACACAAGGAGTTTTAATGACAGTACTGTACAGTTGACAGTATGTTTGAGTGCCGTTGACTCTGCATGCTCAAATTCAATGCTAACACGTAATACCGCTGCAAACGTTAGCAGGAAGAAAGTTAACATGCATAATACAATTCAACCGAAGTAAGGTTATCAGGCAGATCAACTGGCAGTAACATTTGTGTGCATTAATAAAAGTAAAGTTTGATCATTGAAATTACAAGAAAAGCCACAGTTGTCAAAGATATCTAAAGATAACTGAGATTTAATGGTAAGAGTGTAGTGTTTTTACCTTGTGATTTGACTTAGGGTGAACTTCTATGTACTATTTACGTTCTAAAAGCATGCTTCTGATGCACAAAATGTTTCATCTAATAACTTGCTCCGCATCTGACTCATTGCTGACGTCACAAATGCCTCCAACCACTTTGCTCCATTTTGCTGAGTAACGCCCACTTTTCATGATCCAGGTGGTTCAAATCAAATCTGACCTCACTTTTCTCTGTTCTGTTAGATTGCAGAGCTCAAATGCATTTTGTGCATCACTTTATGTTGACTTTAGGTGTGGGATTTTTAAATATTGGTGTCATTTGCACCTGCTTCTGCTCAAAAACCAAAGGAAAATGTCGGTCGCTGATTCCCACCGCACAGCGATCATAAGTTCAAAACAAATTCATTCATAAACAGCAGAGTGTTTTGATTATTCGCCGTTAGCGGCTGCAGCTATGTTATTGTAGCCTTTAAAATCTACAGTGATAAAAACTCATGCTGACTTTTTAAAGAATGAACCTGTTAGGCTTCATTACGAGTATTTTCAGTTCTGTCAGTCATTGAAAAAAAGGAACAGGGAGCAAAAGTTTGCGGTGGTCTGCCTTGAGCGCACGGCTTATTGCGTCATTTATCCTGTAAAACTCAATTTTCTCCATCCATGCTGAAGCCGTAACTGTTGCCTAACCGAACAAAGCCACGTATTATAGCAGACTGGTCGCTCCCAGCCGTTTCGGACGGCATGAACAATCGTACGGCACCAGACGAGCGCGTCGCTTGGCAGCTTCAGAGTCAAACAGAAAGGCTTCACTTGGCCTGTGTTTGAGTCCAGACTCCAGGGTGGTCTGTTTTATTCTCTCACGCATCGAGTCTTTCCCTTTAGCCCGCTGCCAGTGCTGTCCCACGCCACCCGTGCGGTAATAATGTACGGAAAGAATAACAGCCACGATACATTACCGCTTCATAGCCGAACGCCTGCGCACACAGAAGAATAATAAACCAGATTCCACATGCACACGGCTCATCATCTCTCCAACTTTCAGAAGTCTTTCCTAATACTCTGTGCTATATTCTTTCCGACAGGTGGACGATGTAAAATTGCCACCAATCGCAGAAGTTGCAACTGGTTTTGCTAACATAGGACATCAATTGAGGAACCGATAAAATACCCGTAAGGAACAGCCACCCAAAAATAAAAATCACCCTCATGTCATTCCAGATCTGCATGCTGTTTTTGCATGCACAATACACAATACATTTTCTATATAGTGTGCGAATTGTGTAATAAAAAGTCGCAATTTCCCATTTTATTTTGTTTTTATTTTGTGGCAGAAACGGGCTTTCACATTCAAGACCAAAAAACTTTTTAAAATAAGACTTGAATGAGTTTTGAGAGCTTTAAAACTTTTTGTCCGTTCTTCAGACAAAACTATTGCACAGGAACAAATATGCAATATATAACACAAATCTACTTTCATGGTGCTTTTTTGTCCTTACTTTAACAGTGACTGAAAAATGTAGCCAAGTTCAATTGAAATGGAAGTGGCGACAGAATTTTTTCTCCTGTATTGTCTGTTTGGAGGAGTTTTACTAGAACACCCAGTTATGACATTTTGATTAAACATATCAAAAAAATAATAATAATAATAATTATAAAAAAATGCATAGACCAGGGGTGTCAAACTTAATTCCTGGAGGGCCGGAGCCCTGCAGAGTTTTGTTTCAACTCTGCTACAACACACATACCATGTAGTTTTCAAATAAGCCTGAAGGACTTGATTAGTTGGATCAGGTGTGTTTAATTAGGGTTGAAGCTAAACTCTGCAGGGCTCCGGGCCTCTGGCCTTCCAGGAATTAAGTTTGACACCCCTGACATGTTCAAGATCTATAAAAAAGCATTTCATGCCAACATCAAGTCTGCTGATTTCTCTGTCCTAACCCTGCACAATTATAGTTTGTTGCATTTATTTATAGTTTATTATTTGCATTTAGCATTGTTTTTCCCACTGCTTTTCCCTGACAGAGCAAACCTGCAAACCTCCAGATGAGAACCGCTGTTCTTGACTTGTTTTTTTGTTTTTTTTGTTATAGAAGACTTTGAAATCTTTTTAAACATTCAGTGAATCACTGGTGGTGAACATCAGTCTTAAATATATTTCCCCACGGCCCGCGATGCAAGATTTGTTTCTTGCGTTATGAATCTTCAGGGGCACATAATTCTCTACATGGGTTTTGGATGACGTCATCTGAGCCCCATTTCAAAGCATAAAAACAAACTGTGTTATGCATTTTACACTATTTTATGGCAGTATAATTCTTAACGCAGCATCTCGCCACTCCACAAGGTGAGTCTTTGAGCTTTTCGAATGGGTTGATGTCACATATTTTATGCACAACACATTTATTACCTTTCACACCGGGTTTCTCTGCAGCACTGGTCATGCTTGCATTTAGCATTGTTTTTCCCACTGCTTTTCCCTGACAGAGCAAACCTGCAAACCTCCAGATGAGAACCGCTGTTCTTGACTTGTTTTTTTGTTTTTTTTGTTATAGAAGACTTTGAAATCTTTTTAAACATTCAGTGAATCACTGGTGGTGAACATCAGTCTTAAATATATTTCCCCACGGCCCGCGATGCAAGATTTGTTTCTTGCGTTATGAATCTTCAGGGGCACATAATTCTCTACATGGGTTTTGGATGACGTCATCTGAGCCCCATTTCAAAGCATAAAAACAAACTGTGTTATGCATTTTACACTATTTTATGGCAGTATAATTCTTAACGCAGCATCTCGCCGCTCCACAAGGTGAGTCTTTGAGCTTTTCGAATGGGTTGATGTCACATATTTTATGCACAACACATTTATTACCTTTCACACCGGGGTTTCTCTGCAGCACTGGTCATGCTGCAAGAATGCACTTTCCTTTGGGTTTTTTCTTCTCTCCCTGCCGTCTTGAGTAAAAGAAGGCAATAATAAACTTCTCGTGGGACCTCAGTGTCAATGCAATAACAGGGATGAATGTTTTGTTTGTTTAATGATCAGCTCCGAAGCATTTCTAGATTAACCGGGATAAGGTAGCCTACACGTAAACCGAACATGGGCACTTTGTCTCCATAAACCTGTGTGTTTATGGTTCATGTGCCTCCCTGTTCTCCAAAAACATGCATATATTCTGGTTTATCAGTTGCTTTACAATCATTTTGCCTTCACTTTTAGCTCTCCCTCTGTGTAATGATAAATCCTCAGGTGATCTAGTTAGCTTCATCATTTATGAACCCCTTCTGGATCAGATACAGCTGCTGAAGTGTCGTTATTAATCTTTTCAAATGAACTCAGACTCTGGAGTCTCTACGTGGTGAGTGACATTGTTTTTGTTTCTCTGCCAGAGTCGATCTGTGCAACATCACTAAACTAAATGACTTGAAGCTTCTCTTCAGTAACCTCAACCACACACGTCACGAGGGGTTAAAATGGCCCAAAACACTCAGGAAAGAAAAAATGATTGGCAGTTTCTCAATCCATGCATGTGCTCCAGTTTGATCCAGCACATACATTCAGTCTTGAGCAAGAGTTTTCACTTAAAATACCATTTAGCAAGGAAAATGCTTTTACGTTTTCGTTGTTAATGTTCTTATTTTCCAAAACCATGAACAAAACTACACTATAAAGTTTTTTTTTTAAAGATTACTGAAGTATGTTTTACAAGAAAATGTGATTTTCAGTTTCTCTACTTCAAAATTTCACGTTTAATTCAATGTGTTACTTGCTGTTTCTTTGTAATTGTTTGTGAAATTTCTGAGTGAAAACGGTCTCTACACATTTTTTTTTTTCATCGTTAAATACAATAAACATGGCTTGTGTTGATCACAATGTGAGGTGAATTATTGGCTGTTGAAAACCATGCAAAGTTCAACTGATGTTTAGAAACCAAACACTGCAATCACTTCTGCTGTTGTTTATGCATTTATAAAATGTCAGTTTTGCTCATGGGAAATATTTTGCATACTTTCGGCCTCTGTAGTTCATGGAGGTATATATATATATATATAAATGATGACAGACAGGTTTACAAAGCATTTTCACTGTATGTTCTGCTGAGTTCGGCACACTACACTTCGAAATAAAGGTTCTTTATTGGCATTGATGGTTCTATTAAGAGCATTTAACATCCATAGAACCTTTCCTTTCCACAAAAGGTTCTTTATAGTGGAAAAAGGTTCTTCAGATTAATTAAATATTCTTTACAATCAGAAAAAAATGGTTGTTACACTCTTAAAAATAAAGGTTCTGAAAGAGGGTTTTTGGCTCGCAGTGATGCCATAGAAGAAAACCATTTTTGGCTCCCCAAAGAACCTTTCAGTGAACAGTTCTTAGAATAAATTTTTTTTTTCTTAGTGTAAAGAACATTTTCATAATCTGAAGACCCTTTTTCACTATAAAGATGGAAACTTCCCAAAAGCTTATGTTAAAGGTTCTTCAAAGAACCATCAATGCCAAGAAAGAACCCACAGTTGACCCCCATTGGATTATATGCAATTTGTCAAAAATCAACACTGAAAAACACTGAGTCGGAAAAAAAAAAGAGAAAATCTTTATTGTAGTTTCTCAAACACTCAAATATGAAATGCATGAGATTGCATTAAATTTAATACTCAAAGTTGACTTGAAATTGAGACTTGTGTTCTGAATCATTCATGGAAAAATCAGTTTCTTTTATTTGAGTTTCACAGTCAAAAAATATGCCTATTATTTAATTTTTTGGGTTGGATCTCAATTACTAGACCGCATGTTGCAACACTGAAAAGAAGTGTGTGAAATCAATTTTACCCAGCGATAAATACTACTTACACTAAGTACAAATCAAGTAAGATATTTATACTTTAAGGTATTTGCACCTCAGTGCACAAACAGTTACTACAAGTAATCATGACCAAAAAAAAACATAAAATTTTTGTCTTTTGTCTGTGCAACTAATTTTGAATATAAAAATGTGTGGACCAAATTTACCCCTAACAATAGAAATGAAGGGAATTATTCAATGTCTAATATATTTGATGTTTCTTTTTAGTCTCAGACAGCTACAGTAGAGGTTTTCTGCTTTTACATGAATCTTTAATGTTTTTCATCATGCTGAGTTTTGGCAAATTGCATGGAAACCAGTTTGACCCCCAACACGGCTTTTGAACACAACAGGATGGTTAATAACTTTTCACCGAAAGCTTCTGTGGGAAACCCCAAATGGTTCTTCTTTTGCATCACTGCACAAACCTCCTTTTGAAATCTTTATTTTTAAGCTTATACCGCCAAAACTCAGTTTTACTGCTGTTTCTGCTACTCAGATTTGACTCCAAAGTGAACATAAATCAGTTACGCAATGCCTAACATGTTACCTGCAACCTCCAGAAGAGCTGCTAACCGAAGTATCCCATGTAGCATTTAATCTGCGGTGTTGGAGTTTGCTTTCACAGCTGGCTGCGGATTCAGGTGGGCCTGTTTTCTGCTGGTGGGAAACCCTGCTGAGCCTCAAGATGAATGGCATACCTCTGCAGGAAGGTGGAAGGCGGTCTAATTGGGGGTGGGTGGAATAATTCCTCTATTTTGAGGCATTTCCTAATCTATATGTGAATGATGTTTGCCCTTATTTGTGGAGAACCAAATGGCCTCTTGCTGAAAATAGAGAGCCGATGTCAAATTGAGGTCTAACTGCATTGTTTTCCAGAAAATAAGTGTACAAGAGCCGCATGGCAGAAAACGGGATGCTTTCAGAGTCGAGCAGGTCTGAAAGCAAACAAAAGGAAGGAGTCACTTTACAGCCGCTGGAAGAGCTGCTTGGGAAATAAATATTAATGTGACGAAAGATGTATGGCATATTTAAATCTTTCATTTTCTAGATGTTAGATAGTTAAACAAGGTCATAGATTTGAGCTTATATTGTGATAAACTGTGTTTTGGTTTAGTTCAATGCAAGTTAAATTCTATCAACAGCATGATAAATAAAAAAAAAAATATTTAAAAAGGTAACAAATGCAGATTTAGTTTCAGTTAAAAAGCAACAATTACAGTAATGAACTTGCTGTACTAAATCATGTGAATCTATTGACTGAATCATGTGAATCTGGAGTGCACACGTCACAAACACAGATCCCATCACATAAAAAACACTGAAAACCCAGGGCCGGATTCATGAAACATTCTTAAGAATACAAATATTCGTAACTGCTATTTTCGAATTTAAGATTAAAGTTACAAATATTTTGTATTACCAAAAACATTTCTAAATGTTCATGAGAATCTTTTTCTTAAGATTGTTCTGAAAAGAATATTCATAAGAAATCAACGTAAATAACTTCTCTTAAATTCTGAAAGGTAACATGTTTAATGAATTTATTGGGTTGTTTCCAATATTCCGCATTAAAAACATAACACTAGCAAGTATTACGAGGGATCAGAGCTATTATAGTTAACTGTAACTAAAACTGCAAAAAAGAAAATTCAATGCTTAAAATAAATATTAACTAAAATAAAATATTTAAACACTGCATGAAAACTGGCTTTGAAAACATTTTCACTCAGATTCATTTTCCAGCAGGATTTGGCACCTGCCCACACTGCCAAAAGCACCAAAAGTTGGTTAAATGACCATGGTGTTGGTGTGCTTGACTGGCCAGCAAACTCACCAGACCTGAACCCCATAGAGAATCTATGGGGTATTGTCAAGAGGAAAATGAGAAACAAGAGACCAAAAAATGCAGATGAGCTGAAGGCCACTGTCAAAGAAACCTGGGATTCCATACCACCTCAGCATTGCCACAAAGTATTCTAATTTGTGAATTGGTGGGTTTTTGTTAAATGTGAGCCAAAATCATCACAATTAAAAGAACCAAAGACTTAAACTACTTCAGTCTGTGTGCAATGAATTTATTTAATACACGAGTTTCACAATTTGAGTTGAGTTTCTGAAATAAATGAACTTTTCCACGACATTCTAATTTATTGAGATGCACCTGTAGAAATGGCAAGTAACACATTGAATTAAACTTGAAATTTTGAAGCAGACAGACTGAAGTATATTTTCTTGTAAAACATACTCAAATAATCTTTATTTACAACTTCGAAAAATTATTTTTGAGAGTGTACAACAGGATTGTGCACATGTGAAGCTCGTATTTTTGTTAAAGCACATGTAAAATGTGCTATTTCTACTTAGAAGGATTCTTTTCTCTTTTTGGTGGGAATACCATTCTAGATGAATGAATTCTAGTTTTTAGCACATATTTTAAATGTAAAAAGCCATTTTCTTGCTTACTGGGTTTATTGATTTTGCACATACATGGTTGCTAAGCAATTATAAATGCATAATGTTTAAGACTTGTAGTTATACATGTTATAACAATTTGTATTTATTTCATCAAAAACACAGTAAAAAAAACTGTAAAATTGTGAAATATTGTGAAAATGAAGCCATTTTCTGTGTGAATATTTTGTAAAATGTAATTGATTGCTGTGATCAAAGCTGAATTTTCAGCATCATAACTCCAGTCTTCAGTGTCACAAGATCTTCACAAATCATTCTAATATGCTGATGTACTGCTCAAGAAACATTTCTGATTATTATCAATGTTGAAAACAGTTGGTCTGCTTTTTTTTTTTGTGGAAACTGTTTTACATTTTATTTTTCAGGATTCTTTGATGAACAAAAAGTTCAAAAGAACAGCATTTATTTGAAATAGAATCTTTTATAACATTATAAAAGTATTTCTTGTCACTTTTGATCAATTTAATGCATCTTTGCTAAATAAAAGTATTCATTTCCATAAGTCCAGTAGTGTCTATTATGCCATAAATGCTGTCAGTAGAGCTTAACCTGTATTGAACCTTTAGAAATGCTGAGTCCCATAGAGGTCTGTGATGTGATGGTTGAATATCTGCGTCAGAGACATTCCCTTGATAGCAGCCAGAAGATCACAGATTCTCTTAAGCACACTTCAAAGAGTTAACCTGATCCCACAGCTCTGCACGAGCACAAGAGGTTAACGCAACGCTCCCTCAACATCAGCCTGAGACGTGAGGAGCTGTGGGAAAAATGTGAGGTAAAGACAGCGAGGTCAAAGCGGAGAGATCGCAGTCCTGTTCGCTCAAAATTACCTTCAATGATGAGATGAGTCTGAGGAGGTTTAGAGAAGTTTTACAAACAACTTTTATTTTAAAACTATAATTTCAATGTAAACATGACCTTTGACCCAAGGTTTTTCATGCAGTTATTGTTTCAATCTAGCGTAACAGTGGGTAATAAACGTTATTTACATAGCAGTGAAGTAAAAACAGGCTCTTGTTGTACTTTTATGGCCACATGATTAAGAATCCGTCAATCATTCGTTTCATTAGTGTGATTAGTGACGGTGATTGACTCATCTGTACATCTCACAGGCCTTCAACACAGTGTATGATCACAAAATGATAATGCAAATTCACAAAACTTTATACATCGCTGTGCTGGCGTCATTGTGAACTGTGAAAATCTTACATTTTAGATGAAATATCAGTGTTTTTTCTACAAACATCACATGGAGAAAACGTTTCGTCATTGACACCATTGGCGTATCACACCGATTATATTGATTCTGTTCACTAACAAATGAGAATCAAACACCAGGCAAGACTTAAGACACATCTAAACACCAACACAGACTGATCTGAATCACTGAATCATGTGAATCTAACATTGACTGAATCACTGAATCATGTGAATCTAACAATGAGGGAATCACTGAATCATGTGAATCTACATCGAATGAATCACCAAATCATGCAAATCCATCATTGACTGAATCACTGAGTCATGTGAATCCATTACTGACGGAATCACTGAATCATGTGAATCCAACATTGGTTGAATCACTGAATCGTGTGAATCTATATCGAATGAATCACCAAATCATGCAAATCCATTATTGACGGAATCACTGAATCATGTGAATCCAACATTGGTTGAATCACTGAATCGTGTGAATCTACATCGAATGAATCACCAAATCATGCAAATCCATCATTGACTGAGTCACTGAATCATGTGAATAATTGACTCTCTGGACTGCACAAGTCAAACACAGATACCATCACATAAACAAACACTGAAAACTCAGGGCCGGATTCACAAAACATTCTTAAGAATAAAATTATTTGTAACTGCCATTTTCTTCTTATTTTCAAACTTAAGAATAATGTTACGAATATTTAGTATTACCAAAACCATTTCCTGATGTTCATAAGAACCTTTTTTTAATAAAAATTTGATTTTCTGAAAAGAATGTTGTTGTAAACAACTTCTTAAATTTAGGATAATCTCCAACTTGTCCAAAATTCTGAAAGGTAACATGTTTAATTTATTGTGTTGTTTCAAATATTACGCATTGCAACATAACACTAGCTACTTATTATAGTTAACTATAACTAAAACTGCCAAAAAACATTTTCTTTACTTGAAATAAAATAAACATTAACTGAAACAATATATATATATAAAAACCTAAAAAAATAAAATTCAGCAAGTTGCCAAGGCAACATTTCTGGTTTTCATTTCACTAAAATAACAAAAATGACAAAAATGACCAAAACTGAAATAAAAATTAATAAAGACTTTAAAGGAAAACTCTGAAAACTAATTAAAATGACAAAAACGAAAATAAATTACTAAAACTTTAACTAAAATTAAAATGAAATCAACTGACAAAATATTAATACAAATTATAATATTTCAGTGTACACTAAAATAATACTGTGCACAACTCCTCGGAAATGACACCAGTGGTTGATAAACAATTTTACGTGATGTGACTTTTTGCTCAATTCGAGTTACAACTCCTCAAATCGAGTCAAATGGGGACCTCATTTTTAATTTTATAATTACGGCATCATTTTTGGCAGCTTCTTGGAGTTTATCTTAAGGAATTCTTTCTTAAGGAGATTTTGATGAATCCGGCCTCTGGATGACAGCAGGACGTTATCACTTTTAGTGATAAATCCCATCTCTTCCGTGTCAACGTGAGCTTTTGTCCGCGATCATGAAAAACAATGAGTGACCGAATAGTTTGGATTGCAACAATAAGTGTTTTGAGCAAATGTAGGTTGTATTGTGCTTACACTGACACTAGTCTTTGGTCGACCACAAGAAACCAGACAAAAACAGTGAGAGTTTCACAACAAGGACGTTGTTTAGCATCATTTCTGACAGACGTTTAAACAGCAGCAGAAAAGCTCGCTAGCATCATTTCCTCTGGTCACATGAAAAGCAGCTGCGCTACTGTTGGTTTAATGTGGGGGGTAAAATGAAGCTCTGTGGTCATGGCTTTTCTTTATTTAGCTTCACACACAACAACAACAATGACCGAGAGAGGAGATCACAGCAGAGACAGAGGTCAGAGGTCACGGACAGTGTCACACTAACAGGGCTGAGGACGGACAGAAGACAGACAAGCACATGTTCGCCCTCATACCTGCGGACTTTCTCTTTCCTTTCAGTATTCCACTTCCCTTTCTTTCTTTCTTTCTTTCTTTCTTTCTTACCACTCGCTGTCACTCTTTCTTTGGTTGAACCTCAAATAAAATGTCCAGGTCACATTTGACTTAATTTTGCTTAAAGTAAATGGAACTTCTTAAGTAAGATTTAAGTTTTTTTAATTTTATTTTTTGCATTGTGATGACAATTACACGTGCCTTTTCCTCCAAATCTTCAAAAAATACATCTCATTAATGTAATGCAAAATTAATGTAACATTATTTGTAGTATTTTTGCACAATGGCTTAATATCTGACTTAAATTTATGCTTAGTTTAAAAAATTTTAGTTATTTTTCAATTGTATTACAGTAATTCTCTCCCAACTTCTCGGCATCATAATGGATCTGAACATTTTTTAAACATAATATGTGATGCTAAATGAATATTCTGCGGACTTTCTCTTTCCTTTCAGTATTCCACTTCCCTTTCTTTCTTTCTTTCTTTCTTACCACTCGCTGTCACTCTTTCTTTGGTTGAACCTCAAATAAAATGTCCAGGTCACATATGACTTAATTTTGCTTAAAGTAAATGGAACTTCTTAAGTAAGATTTAAGTTTTTTTAATTTTATTTTTTGCATTGTGATGACAATTACACGTGCCTTTTCCCCCAAATCTTCAAAAAATACATCTCATTAATGTAATGCAAAATTAATGTAACATTATTTGTAGTATTTTTGCACAATGGCTTAATATCTGACTTAAATTTATGCTTAGTTTAAAAAAATTTAGTTATTTTTTAATTGTATTACAGTAATTCTCTCCCAACTTCTCGGCATCATAATGGATCTGAACATTTTTTAAACATAATATGTGATGCTAAATGAATATGAGCTTATAAATCATACAGAATGAAGTTTTTTGAAAATCTAAAAATGCAGAAAGTCTCCTGTGAGGGGTAGGTTTAGGGGTAGGGTTGGTGTAGGGCAATAGAATATACGGTTTGTACAGTATAAAAACCATTACGCCTATGGAGAGTCCCCATAAACCATAAAAACAAACCTGTGTGTGTGTGTGTGTGTGTGTGTGTGTGTGAGTGTGTGACTTGGGCATTTTTTTAAGTTTCATGAGATTCAGTCCTTCCTTTGCTCATTTCTTTCTCTTTTTCAAACATCAGTTTCCGTCATATTTTCCAGACAGTGTTTGGCGTGGCTTCTCTTCATCTGTGCTGAAATCTCGTCCTGTTCTTCACCTGTATCTCTCCCCATGTCCTCCTCTCTCACGTCCCGTCTCTCTTCCTCTCTCTGCCCATCCTCAAGCTCGGTTTTCAGCCGGATGACTCTGGTGTGGGCGGCCTCGGGGTCGCTGTGTGTGCGTATGACTCCAGCAGGGGGCGGCGTGATCTCCGCAGTTGCTCCCTCTTCCTCCTCCTCCTCCTCCTCCTCCTCCTCCTCCAGATGGGTTCTGGGGTTCCTCAGCTGCTCGATGGACTGAGACAGAACCTACAGAACAAACACGAGAGAGAAAGAGAGAGAAGTAAGGCGTTTTATAGTTTATATCATCATGGCTGATTCGATTCCATTACTCGCAAAGCTTCATGGGATGATAGCTCATTGCAATAAATACACAGTAGTTTTTTTTTGTTTTGTTTTGTTTTTTTTGATTTTCTGACTTTTTAAAACCCAATAGTTTTTTTGTTTGGTTCATATGAAGAAAATGATTTGGAAAGTAATGATAACTTTGGAAAGTTATTTTGGCGTCACAATTGCGCTGTATTGTTATTCCAGCTTTAACGGCATTAAGTTCAGTTATGTGTAATATATTTAATTAGAAGTGGCACATTAACATGATCTTTCGAAATTTATAATAATAATAATAGCAATGTGTACATATATAATAGCTATAATCATATATTAATAATTTGTAATCATAATAATTAATAATATTTATTATAAATTATTTTAATGCTATTACTGTAATGCTTACTTCTGTCATTTATGCATAAAGTTTGTTAAATTTACTTTGCACCTATTTTTATTTAATTTTTTTCAAAATATCTGCCTTTGATTTATGCTTAAATAAAAAGCTAATTTAGTAATTTTTTACTATATTACAGTGAGTAATTGCCTTCCAACTTTCCAGTATCACAGTGAATATTATTTATTATCATTTATATTTTTTTATTATCATTTTTTGTATAAATACAGAATTGTATTTATGGAATTGTTTTAAATATTAATAATTATTAATTATTTCAATTTGGATATTGAAATATCCATTAATTAATTAATTTATTTAATATTACAAATTAAATGTATTTATTTATATATAATTTATTTATTTAAATATGACCTGAACATATTTTTGACAAGTTTGGTTACTATTACTGTAATGCTACATCTGTTATTTATTTACAAAATTTGTTCAATTTACTTTGCACTCATTTATTCATTAATTTATTTTTAGATTTTCTAACTTATTTGTTTGATTCATATGGAGAAAATGTTTTGGAAAAGTACTTTTTGATTTTCACTATTGCACTCTATTTTTTTCCCAGCATTAACTGCATTGAGTTCAGTTATGTGTCATAATTAATTATAAGTGACACATTAACATGATCTTTCATTCTTTTTGGTATCTTCTTGTTAAAGTGGCTCATTAAATCTGTCTCTCTCCCGAACACGCCACCCGCTCTGGCCTCAGTCCTCCTGTAAAAGTGTAAAATAATACCAAAAGCCCAAAAAAACAGCAGCTGTGAAAGGTCTAGGTGATATAAAAAGTGGATAAATGATATACACTGATGCATGTGTGTGTTAAAGTGCTGCCAGCGTCTGCCTGCAAAATCCTCTACTAGACCTTCAGGAAATGAAAGAGAGAGCGAGCGAGAGAGAGAAAGTAATACTGAACGGAGGAAGAAAGCAAAGTGTTATTAGAAGGAAAAAACGAGGTGTATGGGGCATTGAATGAAAAAAAAAACTGCCCAGTTTAGTCAGATTTAGTAATGAAAACTGTAGCATTTTCCAAAATTAAATTGTAACTATTCAAATAAAAACTCAAATAAAAAATTCAAATATGAAATTAAATATATAGAAAATAAAAGACAATTTAGCTTGTTTGAATGCGAGTGTAAAAGAGCAGTTAAAAGCAGCCGCAGTAAAACGTCCTGCTGGGATTTACTCACTTCCTCTCCTTGTATTAACTCACTTCCTGTCTCAACAAGGCATCAGTCAGATCAGTTTACACCGTCATTTAAGAGAAAAGAGCCCTTTAAAACTCTTATGAGGACCACACTGCAGGATACACTAGTCACACACACACTTATACACACACACAACGTCCACACTCTGAAACGCTGCAGTTCTGAAAGGCACATTTATGTATCATCAATCCATCGATCATCATGTCATCGCTCTCTGCGTGCAGTGTGGGAATTATACAAACACGTTCAGGGATCATGATGTTAAAAGGAATTTCTAACTCTCATTTTCAGACACAGTCTGTTGAAGTTGCTCTCACGCAACCCAGATTGTGTTTGTGTCGCTGTATCGCTGTTAAGCAAACTCTCTTAAACGCTCTTTTTTTGGTGTATTTCAGATACGTACTGTAAATCTATCACAAGGTGATTAATCATGACAGTCCTTTTTTGTTTCATTGATGCACTGTCCATTAAATGATCCTGAATGGAAAGCAGTCAGTGCTTACTGCTTTTAGAAAATGAAGTGTATCCTCGGAATTTGTGATGTTTTAGTACTTTTAAAGGCCCAAACTTTGTTTAAAATAAAAATCCTGAATGTTTGAATGCAAGTCTAAATGTTAAACGTGTTAAAAGTCCCACCCAGTAAAACATCCTGTGGGGATTGACTCACTTTCCAATCGTCCACAATAAAACAAAATCAAATATTACCGTAATTCCCTTCCAACTATTATAATGTCTTATAATGAGTCTGAACGTTTTGTTTTTCAAGTTGTTTTAAACTTTTAAAAATTGTAATTAAGAATTGCAAAAATGATTGTCATAATGTAAAAAAGAAAATCTTAAGGATTTATTTTCTTTAAGCCAAAATATTTTCATTTCCTGGACATTTTTGTCAAGTTGCATGAGATTCAGCCCTTCCTTCCTTTCTTTATTTCTTCATTCTTCTTTCAAAGTTTCACCAGTTTAATTTAATTCAAGTTTTACATCAAATAAAGACCCAATCTTTAGATTTTCTTGGTGGAGCTGTGTGCTGACGAGTGAGGTGAGATACCTGGCTGATGTGGACGTGCTGCTGAAGCTGTTTGTGTTTCTCCATGAAGTTGTGGTGCTGTTGCTGCAGCACGAGCTGAGCCAGTGTGCTCTGAGGCAGCGGCGCCGACTGCGTCCGGTTCAGGGGTCGGTGCCGCGGTAACCTGCTGCGAGAACTCACAGACGGACGCTCCTTCATCACCAGAGGAGACGAGGACAGCACAGGAACACTAGCTGTGACTGAGAGAGAGAGAGAGAAACATATCAATCACACATCTGACTTTCACACAGGATGGGTCAAAAATAAAAGAAATTAATAATAATAATAAAAAAAACATTAAATTAAAAATACAACGCATAAATAAAATATTTAATGTTTGAATGCAAGTGTAAATATTAAATCTGTTAAAATCACAAAAAAATATTATATTATATTAATTTTTTTAAAATTATTACTTTATTGTATTTTAATGCTACTATTATGGTAATGGTACTTATGGTATTTATTTATAAAGTTTTTAAATTCCTAGTTTGCACTGTTTTTATATTTTATTTATTTTATTTAACTTTTTATAGTTAGCAATTCACTCCATTTTGCACCACTGTAATTTTACTTTGTATTAATTATTGTTTTTTTTTTCTTTCTTTATTAAACGCAGTTAAGAATCTACATAAAATCATACAGCACACTAAACCGAAATTTAGATCAAGACTTTGAAAGAATAGGTTATGAAATAGAAAATGAAAATATAGAGAGTTCATTTATTCATTGTTAATTATACTTAATTGATTTGGGAAGATGAGAAGGTCTGCTGCAGTATTATTTTACTATCACTAATATATTATTTTTTATAATATATAAATAATATATAATAATGATATATCAATAACATATAGCAATTTTTCAATTTGTGAAATTTTTTAATTTAATTAAATTGTTTATGGTTTACTTTGTTTATTTTTTACTATATTTTAATGCTGCTGTTACTGCTGTTAATGTTACTTCAGTCATTTATTTAGTTTATTTATTTATTATTTAGTTGTATTTATTTAGTATATATGTATTTATTGAGTTTGTTAAATTCTTAGTTTACCTTGCACTGTTTATTTAATTTTATTTAAATTTTATTATTTTTTTAAATTTTATTTTATTGTTTCTAGTCCACTCCATTTTGCACCATTGTTGTTTTACTTTGTATTATATATATTTATTTATTTTCATTGAATGCAGTTAAAACGCAATTTTTTGGCACTACAAATCCACCTCAAATTTATCATGTTTTAATTATTTTAGTACTTAAAATTAAACTAAACAAAAATGAGAAATGTTGCCTTGGCGACTAACTGAATTTAAAAAAAGTTTAAGATTTTTTATATTTTATTTCATTTAATGTTTATTTTATTTCAAGTAATTGTTTTTTTTATTTTAGTTTTAGTTAACTATAATACTGTTGCGCTGTCACTTTAAGAGCATGTACTTCCTGTGCGCTCTGCTCACCAGGGGACATCATCCTCTGCTGTCTCTGCTCCTTCAGCAGGAGGTGTTGCAGGAGCGCCTGCTGCCCGTTGCTCACTTTAGCCTCCATCGAGACGGGAGTTGCGGCGGCTGCGAGACCTTCTGTGCTCCGATCCTTCAGCGCCGTTCCCGTCTGAAACAGACAGATTGCACAAACACTATTAATATTCAACGTTTTCCTATTTTTGCATTTAGACAAATTTTCACTCAAGCATGAGAGAGACTTACATAACACCAGCATATGAAATATTAATAACTGTGCTGTTTTAAAACGCATCCAGTCAGCGTTTGTGCCCCGGCGTCGTCCATAAAGTGCACATAATTATCAATCCACATTTAGAGCTCCCTAGTGAGTCATTCAGCTATTTTAAAATTTGGAAGTGTTGAAAGTATTTGGTAAAAGTGATCCATGTTTTGATTTGCTGGCATGTTAACGCGCTTTCCCGACACCATTTCTTAAACTTTTAAAAAGCCTGTGATGAACGAGATGCTAAACTCACACCCTGAAACCCTAAACCGAGGGCCTGTTTACCTAAGGGCTAAAGATCCCACGGGTCAGAGGTCACGGGCCCCATTAATCCACACAAGCACTCAGTGAAAGCAGAAAATGAGATGTGCTCCTAAACCCTCCGCAAACAGCAGCTCAAACCCTCATCTCTGTAAAAACACGGCTCATCTCTGCGCTCTATAAAGAGGATCGTCTCATCTCTGTCTCCTAACGCGCGTGGCACATTCCTCATACAGTATTTTGTGCTTTCACCACAAATAGATGCGACTCCATGTCTGACTGTCTCCTAAAAATACCTTGCTTTTTCTGCAGGATCTATTCATATCTGTTGCGCAGCAGAACGAGAGCCGGCGATGCTGCTTTTGTCTTTAGGCCTCATATTTCTCAGAGGTTGCTCTTTCAAAGCTCATGAGACCTTGTCTCCAGATTGTTCTCTTCTTGAACGAGCTGAAAGTTTTCATACAGTAAGAGTATAGAATTATATAATGAATGTGGAAAGCAGCAGGGTACAGTATTTGATGAAAAATGTCTGAGCTCAAAGTGAGATCTCTGACTTTTCATTGCATACTTGTTTATCTTGTGAACTCTTGAGTGCAGTTTGAGACATTAGTTCTGAATGTTCTCTAGTGGTTTCTAGGGTGTTGCTAGGGTGTTCTATGTGATTTAGTGTGTTGCTAAGTGGTTCTGTATGATTGCTTGGGTGCTCTGAATGTTTCCAGAAGGTTGCTTGGGTGTTCTAGTGGTTGCTAGTGTGTTGTGAATGGTTTTTAGTGTTGCTATGCAGTTCTGGATGGTTGCTAGTGTTCTTAAATGTCTCTAGGGGTTGCTAAGTGGTTGCTAGGGTGTTGTGAATGTTCTCTAGTGGTTGCTAGGGTGTTGTGAATGTTCTCGAGTGGTTGCCAGGGTGTGATGAATGTTCTCTAGTGGTTGCTAGGGTGGTTGCTTATATTATATTATGTTATATTACATTATATTATATTGTGTGTGACAGTTTTTTTATTATTTTTAATAGAAAATAATAGGTAACAGCACTGTAAAAATGTTTTCTCGGGTAACCTAAAATGTGCATAATTTAGTTACATCAAGGGTCAAATCAAATATTAATAGCACATTAAAGTTAAAAGGTACACACTTTTTGTATGCGAGTTGTACAGGTCTAGTATAAAGAAATGTTTTTTCTCAGGTGGCCGAAAGGTCCGTTGCAAGGCGACAAAACAGTTGGCTTTCGTCGCTGCTTGTTCTTTGACATTGCCTTGGTGTGTGCCGGCCATAATTTAGTTCAGAACCACATTATATAAAACATGCATTTCTAGGTCTTTGTGTCTTTGTAGAGTTTGAGGTGTCTGTGATGGACAGGAACCTACGCAGATGTGTGCGTGAGCAGGGTGCAGAGCCAGCGTGAGGTTTGGCAGAGAGGGGGAGGTGTAGAGATTCAACAGGGACATGGACCCCTCCGTCTGTAGTACGCCCCTCTGAGACAGACAACGCTGGAGGAGAGACAGACAGAAAGCATTACATAAGCTCTTACATAATGCAGCAGAACACAAGCACAGCAACAACAGTACAGCATGAGATCGAGAACATCTGAAGAAGGAGAACCAGTAGATCTCCCATATCAATGACGTAACCTCGCATAAGCATTCGGAGGGACAGAATTAGATAATGACATATGAACTTCCTCACTGCAGCAGTCAATCTGTGTATGTGTGTGTGCCCTTTAACCAGGCATGATGTGACAAAATCACAGCCAGAATGCATTCTACGTTTTATTAAAGTATATAACTTTAAGGAATGGGATTTTGGACCAACGGGATTTTCACTTTAGCCCTCTAACTCTTTATGTTTTCTACAGTATTGCTATGCAGTTGCAAGGGTGTCCTAGGTGGTTGCTAGCATATTATAAATGTGTTAGTGTGTTGCTATGAAGTTAGTCTAGTTGCTAGGGTGTTCTCTAGTGGTTGGTAGGTGGTTGCTAGGGTGTTTTATGTGGGTGTTGTAAATGATTTTTAGTGTGCTAGGGTGTTCTGAATGTTCTCCAGTATTTGCTAGGGTGTTGCCAGGTGGATGTAATAGTGTTCTGTATGGTTCTAGAGTGTTCTTAACGGTTTTCATGTGTTGCTATGTAGTTCTGGGTGGTTGCTAGGGTGTTCTAAATATTCTTGAGTGGTTGCTAGGATGTTGCCTGATGGTTACTATGGTGTTCTGTGTGGTGATGCTATGAATGGTTTATAATGTAATGCTGTGTAGGTCTGGTTCTGGGTGGTTGCTAGGGTGTTCTGAATGTTCTCTTGTGGTTGCTAGGGTGTTGCCAGGTGGTTGTTATAGTGTTCTATTGGTTACTAGGATGTTGTGAATGTTTTGTGTGTTGCTATGTAGTTCTGGGTGTTTATAGGGTGTTCTGAATGGTTGCTAGGGTTTTGCCAGGTAGCTATTATAGTGTTCTACGTGGTTGCTAGAGTGTTGCCAGGTGGTTGTTATAGTGTTCTATTGGCTGCTAGGATGTTGTGAATGGTTTTTGTGCGTTGCTGTGTAGTTCTGGGTGTTTGCTAGAGTGTTCTGAATGTTCTTTAGTGGTTGCTAGGGTGTTGCCAGGTAGCTCTTACAGTGTTCTATGTGGCTGCTACGGTGTTGTCAGTGGTTTTCTATTGTGTTGCAGTTCAGTTCTGAATGGTTGCTAGAGTGCTAGAGTGCTAGAGTGTTCTGAATGTAGATTTTAGGTGGTTTCTAGAGAGTTTTAGGTAGTTATGATGCACCATGTCAGTCAGTATCAGTTAATGGTGTGAGTGTTAATGACATGAGGTCATCTTTAGGTCATAGTTTTGAAGCTCATGAAGCAGGGAAGTTTCACGCTCACACACACGACTGGCTGTAGGGCTGTAAGGATGAACTCAGTCGGCCGTGTGCCAACAGGAGGAGAGGAGAGGTGAGTTCTGGCCCATGGCCCGTGAGGAAATGCTTGGGCAGAACTTCACAGGAGAAACAAACCTCACCATCCCAGAGCCCCTCACCCCCTTCCACAACCACCAGCACAGCCAAAACCACAGCGGAAAAGAGCTGTCACAGTTAGTTCAGCACAGCACCGCCGTACACACGCACGCACACACACACACACACACACACACACACACTTCAAACTCCATCTAACTCTTCCACATGCTGCAATGATGTTCTAATGTGATTTTAAATGCAGTGTTTGTTTGTCAGGCTGATGGTACGAGCGCCCTGGGACGGGGTCTGTGTACTCTCAGCTCCAAACAATGGATCATTGGGGTCCCGACTCCTTCACCCCATAGTCTGATAAGAGTAATGAGACGTGGGACCATGACCATTTTATTTAGTTCCAGTTTTGTGGGCTGTATGCTTCAGTTCTCAAGAATGCAATCAAAGGTTCAAAACTGCACACAAGTGTATGAAACTCTGTTCCACAGCTGCCTTTATGTGCTGAAGGCTACTAACCTGTCTGCTTAAAGAGAGTTTGTTAAAAGAGGACATTTATTTTGAAGAATAGCACAAACCCACTTTACAAGCAAAATATTTCACAAAAAACAGTTCATTAAAAGCCACTGCAAAAATGGCTCAGAAAAACAAGTGAGTTCTGAGAAATGCTTATGCAATACTTGTTTGCTGAATTGTCACTTGCTTTAAGATTTTGTAATCCAATGTCATGACATTCAGACATTTTTATTAATACTTGTAGCCCACAAGTTAGTCATTTCTCATGTGAAATGGTTAGTCATAAAATAAGCTATATAGAAGTTTTGTACAATGGCAAAAATCGCTCATTTAATTTTTGTGTATATATGAGCATTATATATATATATATAATTAAGTTTACAAAAGAAAAAAATGTATACACATAGAAAGCCTATTAAATGCAAGAAAAGTGTCTGCTTTAATGTTTCAACTAACTTTTGTGAAAATAAAATGTCAAAATATGGGTGAAATAATGTTCCATCATCAATCAGCCATCTTTCTGGTCCTTGAATTTGATTGGCTGAGAGCCTTTTCCAGGAGTGCGATATTCTAGTGATAACAGAACTCCAACCGTTTCACCGTTTGTATCGCTCCGCTTGCGGTATTTCTCACAGTGAGAATCATGGCGGACGCCCAAATCCACTATAATTTAATAAAAATACTGTTTTTGTGTCACGGAATGTAGATTTAAGTTTATTTTTAGGTGAGAATGTGCTTGTTTAGACTAATATGCGGTTTGTTAATAAAGATAACGTATATTTGAAAATTTGCTTCGATGTTTTCAAGATGTGAGCTCCAGGGCGTCAGCGGCGTTCAGCGCTCATGAACCCTGCGAGAGCCGCTGGCTCTGATGTCTCTATAGTGGTTAAACATGAGATATAATTCGTTTTGGGTAAATCTCAAGGGCAGTCTTTGGACTCATTAATCTATTATTTGTTCCAGAGCAAATCGTTTTGGCTGAGGGCAAAATCTCTTAACGTTATATTTTATGAAACTTCAATGCTGTATATCAGAGCGCAGCCTTTGTACTTTTGACTGAATTGTCTAGCAACTTTAATGATGGCTGTTGTTGCTGTTGTTTATTAAAAATTATTATAAAAAAATATTGTATATAAATAATAGCATTTAATAGTAGTATTTAGTATTGGAAACTAAATTGCGTGTGCGTGTGTTCGTGATGGTGATTTTAGTTACATTGTTCTGCCATTAGATGGCGACAGGTGACTGTTTTTCTGAGTGAGTCCGCAGTAAAGACTTTTCTATTGAAAGAGACTGAAACAGGGTGGTGAACAAGGAAGTGCTTACTTTCAACAACAGCTTGTAAGATGCAGATAAAACTGCAGTGAGCAGCACTGTCATCGGAAATCACCCTTAACAGATGAAAGGACAGTACGACAAAGATATCGCTTTCCTCAGCGGACATTCAAACTAATGTTTTATTCTGAATATGAGATTGAGCTGAAAAATGAATGCTGTATCAGATGCAGGTAATCACACTCGCTCAGTCAGTCTCTCTCTCATAGTACTCGACTCTACATAATACAATAAACTTTTAATGACGCAACTCAACGTTCCTTCGTTACTAAAGTTCTAAAGTAACGTTCACGAATTAGTAACGATCTTGAGCTCAGCTGTTAAACTGTCAAACTGAGATTTAAATCCGTGGTGGAAGGAAGTAGTTCTGCACAAAAGAAAGTTTTTAAAGACACTCCATTGTTATTTCTTATGTATTTACACTCTCGTGGCATCAAACTATTGTATAAACGCAATATCACACAAGTAGCAGTGCGTTATGGCTGTATATCAGCACGCTGTGATTACCTGCGGCCTCGTGCATACGGCCGAATCACAGCCGTGCCGATATATACAGCCATGTCGCACTGCTACTGGTGTGATATTGCTCATGTAAAAACAAAACAATGTACTTATTCTGACCTTTACTTATTAAAATACTGTATATAAATCAGTGATCATACTACATTTTATTCTATTTTAAATTATTAGAATTTCTTGCTGACAAATGGGTAAAACCTAGTTGTTTGAAGGATAGTGGTAAATATTGGTAAAGATTTTAAATGACAATTAGTTTTTAATAAAAAAAACATTATAAAAAAATAAAATGCATATACTGTATATAACCCCTTAAATTGTTTAAACGTAGAAGAGAGATGAGCGTATTTGGTACCTCGATTTGAGTGGTGCTGGACCGGTATGACGCGCCGCCGTTCTCATTGTTGCACAAGCCAATGGGTGAGCTCGGTCCAGAACCTGCAGGGCTCTCATTGGCTGAAGAATCTACAGGGGAGGAGAACAGGAAGTGCTTAAAGAGACTACAGCGGTCAGCTCTAATACTGACTGTGAACTCCACCCACAGTTAAAGCTCATTGGTCTGTGTCTCAAACATCAAATATGATTTGATTAGCTAAGATTTTATCTCTTCACATACAGTAGTTTGCTGCAGATCTGTGTTTTCTGAAATAAGGGCTGTTTATCTGTGTTTCAGGTAGATGGTCGTTTGCTCACCTGTTAGCTCGAGAGTTCGTTTTTTCGGCGGCGTAACGAGGATGCTGCCGTCTCTGCGGCGTATCGGTCCGCTTCGTCTCTCAGAAACCTTCTGCTTGAGTCTGGACCGCACCTTCAGATTGGGCTCAGACGCTGAGAGGAGAGACAAAACTGATTAGGTTAGTCATTATTTTGATTAATTATCTGATATTTGGCTATTTTGAGATTATCATTTAGTTTTAACATCTATTTATACTGTTCTCGGTGTATAATAAACAATTTATTTATAAATTTTTACAATAGTAAAATTTCAATTCAGCATCACTTCATTTCAGTAATTTTGTGTACATCTCATTTGCTGTTTATACTGTATAAATCGTCATTACACACTGCAAAAAATTAATTTCTCACTCAGTGTCTTTGTCTTGTTTTCCAGTTCAAATACATAAACATTCCTAAAACAAGACATATTACATATTAAGTCTTGTTTTCTGTAAAAGCTCATTGAAATTAAATTAATTTATGCTTCCAATTGGGTAAGAAAAATAAACTTAATTCAAAGAGAATTTTTTAAAAGTAAAAATTCACTTAATTTAAAAAACAATTAATCTTAATATCTTAAGTCATTTTGATTCTCAAAATGTATCTTGATTTAGGAATGTTTAGATATTTGAACTGGAAAACAAGACAAAAATGGAATAAAATAACAACAACAAAAATAAAATAAAATAAAACTGCAGACGGGGACAATTCAGTTCAATTCTAAGACAATTCAAAATTACTCTAAAATCTTGATACACATTTTCTACTATTTTCCTTGTTTATGTCTTCTCAAATATAGATAGAAAATCTAAAATTTTGAAAATAATGAAAAAATAAAACAATAAAAATAGAGTCCTCAGCACACATATACACTCATAAAAGTGTTCTAACAGGCAGCTCACAGAACCTGCTGAGTGAATGTGTGGCTGCAGTCCAGCCGCACTGAGGAATTCTGGGATATCTAGCAGCTGTAATGAGGTAAGAAGTGGAAGATCAATACCACCGTTCATCTGGAGGACATTAAAAGCATCTCCACTGGCTGTAGGAGTCCAGGACCTGCCAGCCTGCCAACCACAAACCTCCACGGTAGCCGTGTTTAAACCAACACTGAGATATCGGCACCAACAGAGAGAGCAAGAGCGAAAGAGAGAGAGATTTGGCTTTAAATAAGGGGAAATCCTCCTTTTTTTGTCCCACTGTGACCTGTGAAGTCCCAAAATTCCCTGGATTTTACTCCGGCTGGGAAGGAAAGCCAGCCGCCCGATTGACGCCACCTACCGCCGGTCTGACCGCTGAGTGTGCATCAAACATACACACATCAGGAGCCCAACGTGATTACAACACACTGTGGGCTGAGAGCAGAGATGAAAGGAGATGAAGAGTATGAAAATAAACACACGCACACACACACACACACTTCACTGCCAAGACTGATTCATGAGAATATACTAAAGTGGTAAAAAAAATATATGAATAATTTTATAACTAAAATTGGAATTAAATGTAATTGTATTTAAAATAAAAGAAAATAAAAATGTATTTCAAAACTAAAATAAATTTGAAATATAATTGCATTTATTAAAAAATGTATAACTTTAAAATAAAATAAGATAAACTATAACAAAATAAAACTTTGAAATGTAATATAATTGTATTTATAATAATATAAAAAATAACTTGAAAAATAAAATAAACTTAAAATTAATTTAAAATAAAAAGTAATACACTTGTATTTATAATAATATACAAGAAAATAATCTATAAAAAATAACAAAATCGCGAAATAAAAGATAACTTTAAAATAAAATAAAAATGTATAACAAAATAATAAAATAAAAATTAATTAAAAATAAAATGTAATATAATTGTATTTATAATAATATACAAGAAAATTATTTATAAAAAATAACAAAATCTTAAAATAAAATATAATTGTATTTATAATAAAATAAAATGACTGCATCCATTCCTACCCCTAAAAGATGGGTACCTGTTGACAAAAGAAAGTTTATGAGTAATTAAAAAATAAAATCCTACCCTGAAAGATAACTTTAAAATAAAATGTATAGCAAAATAATACAAATTAAATAAAACTGATATTACATATTATTGCATTTATAATAAAACAAAAACTTGAATGTGAATCCTTTTGAATGTGTTTGACTTCACAATCATGCATATAGTTCAAGGATAAGGACGTTTTTACCACCACTGTAACCCTTCAGGCTCGTTTGGGAAAAACCCAACATGCAGTTTTTTGGCTGTTAAGCCAGAAAAAATGTTACAAGTGATTAAAGTATCCCACATAGTAGATTAATAAAACTGAAGACGGCTGACAAAAAAGGCCGATCGTAATGAAAAGGATGCTTTGAGTTTCAGGAGCACTTGGACGAGATTACAGCAATGGTGAAATACTGTAATTGAGTCTCTCTGACACATGATGAATAAGAGCTATTTGAAAAATACCGCAAAAATATTTGCCCAGCAATTAGCGGGAAGGATTTACACGTTTTTAATGCGTAGGGAAAATACGCAGAGCGGTCGGCATGTTTACATTGGGTAACGTCATTAAAGGGCAATTTCAGCAAACTTCTTTAAACAAACACCTGTGGGACGGAGGTACACGGCGGCTCCATCCACCGAAATCTCTCGTGCACCTGCCAGGCTTTTTTTAGTTGCTGCTGACCGGTTCCATATGTAGGCCTACACAACGCCGACCTTGCCACATGCTTCTTATCTGAGGTGACTTACAGCTTCAGCTCCTCTGAAGTGTTGTCAGACTGCAAGATTGGGGTTACCAGCAGTCAGTAAAATCAGATCAATACGGGATCTGCATCAGACCGAGTTTTTAATTGATCACTTATTTTAGAAGACAGAAGTGTCTAATACCAAGTTAACAATTTCACTGTAGTAAAAATATATTTATTTAATGTTTCATAAACATTTGAGTGTTTAACTTACGGCCTTGATGTAGAAGGGTTGCCAGAGTGTTGCTATGTGGCGTTCTTGAGTAGTTTTTTTTAGCACATCCCTAGGTAGTTGCTAAAGTGTTGTGAAAGTTTTACATGTTGCTGTAAAGTTACTATGGTGTTCTTGATGGTTGCCAGGGTGTTGCTATGGAGTTGCTAAGGTAGTTACCTTGAGTAGTTTTTAGCACATTTCAGGGTGGATGCTACAATGTTCTGTGTGGTTTCTATGCAGTTGCTAAGGTGTTCTGCATGGTTTACAGCATGATGCTGTGAGGTTACTGTGTTGTTCTAGATGGTTGTGAGGGCGTTGCTATGCAG
>NW_015506461.1:0-12976 GCF_001515645.1 Sinocyclocheilus grahami | reverse complement strand
TGTATATATATATGTGTGTGTGTGTGTGTGTGTGTGTGTGTGTGTGTGTGTGTGTGTGTGTGTGTGTGTATGTGTGTGTGTGTGTGTGAGTGTGTGACTTGGGCATTTTTTTAAGTTTCATGAGATTCAGTCCTTCCTTTGCTCATTTCTTTCTCTTTTTCAAACATCAGTTTCCGTCATATTTTCCAGACAGTGTTTGGCGTGGCTTCTCTTCATCTGTGCTGAAATCTCGTCCTGTTCTTCACCTGTATCTCTCCCCATGTCCTCCTCTCTCACGTCCCGTCTCTCTTCCTCTCTCTGCCCATCCTCAAGCTCGGTTTTCAGCCGGATGACTCTGGTGTGGGCGGCCTCGGGGTCGCTGTGTGTGCGTATGACTCCAGCAGGGGGCGGCGTGATCTCCGCAGTTGCTCCCTCTTCCTCCTCCTCCTCCTCCTCCTCCTCCTCCTCCAGATGGGTTCTGGGGTTCCTCAGCTGCTCGATGGACTGAGACAGAACCTACAGAACAAACACGAGAGAGAAAGAGAGAGAAGTAAGGCGTTTTATAGTTTATATCATCATGGCTGATTCGATTCCATTACTCGCAAAGCTTCATGGGATGATAGCTCATTGCAATAAATACACAGTAGTTTTTTTTTGTTTTGTTTTGTTTTTTTTGATTTTCTGACTTTTTAAAACCCAATAGTTTTTTTGTTTGGTTCATATGAAGAAAATGATTTGGAAAGTAATGATAACTTTGGAAAGTTATTTTGGCGTCACAATTGCGCTGTATTGTTATTCCAGCTTTAACGGCATTAAGTTCAGTTATGTGTAATATATTTAATTAGAAGTGGCACATTAACATGATCTTTCGAAATTTATAATAATAATAATAGCAATGTGTACATATATAATAGCTATAATCATATATTAATAATTTGTAATCATAATAATTAATAATATTTATTATAAATTATTTTAATGCTATTACTGTAATGCTTACTTCTGTCATTTATGCATAAAGTTTGTTAAATTTACTTTGCACCTATTTTTATTTAATTTTTTTCAAAATATCTGCCTTTGATTTATGCTTAAATAAAAAGCTAATTTAGTAATTTTTTACTATATTACAGTGAGTAATTGCCTTCCAACTTTCCAGTATCACAGTGAATATTATTTATTATCATTTATATTTTTTTATTATCATTTTTTGTATAAATACAGAATTGTATTTATGGAATTGTTTTAAATATTAATAATTATTAATTATTTCAATTTGGATATTGAAATATCCATTAATTAATTAATTTATTTAATATTACAAATTAAATGTATTTATTTATATATAATTTATTTATTTAAATATGACCTGAACATATTTTTGACAAGTTTGGTTACTATTACTGTAATGCTACATCTGTTATTTATTTACAAAATTTGTTCAATTTACTTTGCACTCATTTATTCATTAATTTATTTTTAGATTTTCTAACTTATTTGTTTGATTCATATGGAGAAAATGTTTTGGAAAAGTACTTTTTGATTTTCACTATTGCACTCTATTTTTTTCCCAGCATTAACTGCATTGAGTTCAGTTATGTGTCATAATTAATTATAAGTGACACATTAACATGATCTTTCATTCTTTTTGGTATCTTCTTGTTAAAGTGGCTCATTAAATCTGTCTCTCTCCCGAACACGCCACCCGCTCTGGCCTCAGTCCTCCTGTAAAAGTGTAAAATAATACCAAAAGCCCAAAAAAACAGCAGCTGTGAAAGGTCTAGGTGATATAAAAAGTGGATAAATGATATACACTGATGCATGTGTGTGTTAAAGTGCTGCCAGCGTCTGCCTGCAAAATCCTCTACTAGACCTTCAGGAAATGAAAGAGAGAGCGAGCGAGAGAGAGAAAGTAATACTGAACGGAGGAAGAAAGCAAAGTGTTATTAGAAGGAAAAAACGAGGTGTATGGGGCATTGAATGAAAAAAAAAACTGCCCAGTTTAGTCAGATTTAGTAATGAAAACTGTAGCATTTTCCAAAATTAAATTGTAACTATTCAAATAAAAACTCAAATAAAAAATTCAAATATGAAATTAAATATATAGAAAATAAAAGACAATTTAGCTTGTTTGAATGCGAGTGTAAAAGAGCAGTTAAAAGCAGCCGCAGTAAAACGTCCTGCTGGGATTTACTCACTTCCTCTCCTTGTATTAACTCACTTCCTGTCTCAACAAGGCATCAGTCAGATCAGTTTACACCGTCATTTAAGAGAAAAGAGCCCTTTAAAACTCTTATGAGGACCACACTGCAGGATACACTAGTCACACACACACTTATACACACACACAACGTCCACACTCTGAAACGCTGCAGTTCTGAAAGGCACATTTATGTATCATCAATCCATCGATCATCATGTCATCGCTCTCTGCGTGCAGTGTGGGAATTATACAAACACGTTCAGGGATCATGATGTTAAAAGGAATTTCTAACTCTCATTTTCAGACACAGTCTGTTGAAGTTGCTCTCACGCAACCCAGATTGTGTTTGTGTCGCTGTATCGCTGTTAAGCAAACTCTCTTAAACGCTCTTTTTTTGGTGTATTTCAGATACGTACTGTAAATCTATCACAAGGTGATTAATCATGACAGTCCTTTTTTGTTTCATTGATGCACTGTCCATTAAATGATCCTGAATGGAAAGCAGTCAGTGCTTACTGCTTTTAGAAAATGAAGTGTATCCTCGGAATTTGTGATGTTTTAGTACTTTTAAAGGCCCAAACTTTGTTTAAAATAAAAATCCTGAATGTTTGAATGCAAGTCTAAATGTTAAACGTGTTAAAAGTCCCACCCAGTAAAACATCCTGTGGGGATTGACTCACTTTCCAATCGTCCACAATAAAACAAAATCAAATATTACCGTAATTCCCTTCCAACTATTATAATGTCTTATAATGAGTCTGAACGTTTTGTTTTTCAAGTTGTTTTAAACTTTTAAAAATTGTAATTAAGAATTGCAAAAATGATTGTCATAATGTAAAAAAGAAAATCTTAAGGATTTATTTTCTTTAAGCCAAAATATTTTCATTTCCTGGACATTTTTGTCAAGTTGCATGAGATTCAGCCCTTCCTTCCTTTCTTTATTTCTTCATTCTTCTTTCAAAGTTTCACCAGTTTAATTTAATTCAAGTTTTACATCAAATAAAGACCCAATCTTTAGATTTTCTTGGTGGAGCTGTGTGCTGACGAGTGAGGTGAGATACCTGGCTGATGTGGACGTGCTGCTGAAGCTGTTTGTGTTTCTCCATGAAGTTGTGGTGCTGTTGCTGCAGCACGAGCTGAGCCAGTGTGCTCTGAGGCAGCGGCGCCGACTGCGTCCGGTTCAGGGGTCGGTGCCGCGGTAACCTGCTGCGAGAACTCACAGACGGACGCTCCTTCATCACCAGAGGAGACGAGGACAGCACAGGAACACTAGCTGTGACTGAGAGAGAGAGAGAGAAACATATCAATCACACATCTGACTTTCACACAGGACGGGTCAAAAATAAAAGAAATTAATAATAATAATAAAAAAAACATTAAATTAAAAATACAACACATAAATAAAATATTTAATGTTTGAATGCAAGTGTAAATATTAAATCTGTTAAAATCACAAAAAAATATTATATTATATTAATTTTAAAAAAATTATTACTTTATTGTATTTTAATGCTACTATTATGGTAATGGTACTTATGGTATTTATTTATAAAGTTTTTAAATTCCTAGTTTGCACTGTTTTTATATTTTATTTATTTTATTTAACTTTTTATAGTTAGCAATTCACTCCATTTTGCACCACTGTAATATGCACATTAGATGCACTTTGTATTAATTATTGTTTTTTTTTTCTTTCTTTATTAAACGCAGTTAAGAATCTACATAAAATCATACAGCACACTAAACCGAATTTTAGATAAAGAATAGGTTATGAAATAGAAAATGAAAATATAGAGAGTTCATTTATTCATTGTTAATTATACTTAATTGATTTGGGAAGATGAGAAGGTCTGCTGCAGTATTATTTTACTATCACTAATATATTATTTTTTATAATATATAAATAATATATAATAATGATATATCAATAACATATAGCAATTTTTCAATTTGTGAAATTTTTTAATTTAATTAAATTGTTTATGGTTTACTTTGTTTATTTTTTACTATATTTTAATGCTGCTGTTACTGCTGTTAATGTTACTTCAGTCATTTATTTAGTTTATTTATTTATTATTTAGTTGTATTTATTTAGTATATATGTATTTATTGAGTTTGTTAAATTCTTAGTTTACCTTGCACTGTTTATTTAATTTTATTTAAATTTTATTATTTTTTTAAATTTTATTTTATTGTTTCTAGTCCACTCCATTTTGCACCATTGTTGTTTTACTTTGTATTATATATATTTATTTATTTTCATTGAATGCAGTTAAAACGCAATTTTTTGGCACTACAAATCCACCTCAAATTTATCATGTTTTAATTATTTTAGTACTTAAAATTAAACTAAACAAAAATGAGAAATGTTGCCTTGGCGACTAACTGAATTTAAAAAAAGTTTAAGATTTTTTATATTTTATTACATTTAATGTTTATTTTATTTCAAGTAATTGTTTTTTTTATTTTAGTTTTAGTTAACTATAATACTGTTGCGCTGTCACTTTAAGAGCATGTACTTCCTGTGCGCTCTGCTCACCAGGGGACATCATCCTCTGCTGTCTCTGCTCCTTCAGCAGGAGGTGTTGCAGGAGCGCCTGCTGCCCGTTGCTCACTTTAGCCTCCATCGAGACGGGAGTTGCGGCGGCCGCGAGACCTTCTGTGCTCCGATCCTTCAGCGCCGTTCCCGTCTGAAACAGACAGATTGCACAAACACTATTAATATTCAACGTTTTCCTATTTTTGCATTTAGACAAATTTTCACTCAAGCATGAGAGAGACTTACATAACACCAGCATATGAAATATTAATAACTGTGCTGTTTTAAAACGCATCCAGTCAGCGTTTGTGCCCCGGCGTCGTCCATAAAGTGCACATAATTATCAATCCACATTTAGAGCTCCCTAGTGAGTCATTCAGCTATTTTAAAATTTGGAAGTGTTGAAAGTATTTGGTAAAAGTGATCCATGTTTTGATTTGCTGGCATGTTAACGCGCTTTCCCGACACCATTTCTTAAACTTTTAAAAAGCCTGTGATGAACGAGATGCTAAACTCACACCCTGAAACCCTAAACCGAGGGCCTGTTTACCTAAGGGCTAAAGATCCCACGGGTCAGAGGTCACGGGCCCCATTAATCCACACAAGCACTCAGTGAAAGCAGAAAATGAGATGTGCTCCTAAACCCTCCGCAAACAGCAGCTCAAACCCTCATCTCTGTAAAAACACGGCTCATCTCTGCGCTCTATAAAGAGGATCGTCTCATCTCTGTCTCCTAACGCGCGTGGCACATTCCTCATACAGTATTTTGTGCTTTCACCACAAATAGATGCGACTCCATGTCTGACTGTCTCCTAAAAATACCTTGCTTTTTCTGCAGGATCTATTCATATCTGTTGCGCAGCAGAACGAGAGCCGGCGATGCTGCTTTTGTCTTTAGGCCTCATATTTCTCAGAGGTTGCTCTTTCAAAGCGCATGAGACCTTGTCTCCAGATTTTTCTCCTCTTGAACAAGCTGAAAGTTGTCATACAGTAAGAGTATAGAGCTATAAAATGCATGTGGAAGGCAACAGGTTACAGTATTTGATGAGAAATGTTTGAGCTCAAGTGAGGTCTTTGACTTTTCATTGCAGACTTTTGTATCTGGTCAACTCTGAGCGCATTGAATGTTTTTACTGTTTTGCTGTGCAGCTCTGGATGTTTGCTAGGGTGTGATGAATGTTCTCTAGTGGTTGCTAGGGTGTTGGAATATTATCTAGTGGTTGCTAGGGTGTTGTGAATGTTCTCTAGTGGTTGCTAGGATGTTGTGAATGTTCTCTAGTGGTTGCTAGGGTGTTGTGAATGTTCTCTAGTGGTTGCTAGGGTGTTGTGAATGTTCTCTAGTGGTTGCTAGGGTGTTGTGAATGTTCTCTAGTGGTTGCTAGGGTGTGATGAATGTTCTCTAGTGGTTGCTAGGGTGTTGTGAATGTTCTCTAGTGGTTGCTAGGTTGTGATGAATGTTCTCTAGTGGTTGCTAGGGTGTTGTGAATTTCCTCTAGTGGTTGCTAGGGTGTTGTGAATGCTCTCCAGTGGTTGCCAGGGTGTGATGAATGTTCTCTAGTGGTTGCTAGGGTGGTTGCTTATATTATATTATGTTATATTACATTATATTATATTGTGTGTGACAGTTTTTTTATTATTTTTAATAGAAAATAATAGGTAACAGCACTGTAAAAATGTTTTCTCGGGTAACCTAAAATGTGCATAATTTAGTTACATCAAGGGTCAAATCAAATATTAATAGCACATTAAAGTTAAAAGGTACACACTTTTTGTATGCGAGTTGTACAGGTCTAGTATAAAGAAATGTTTTTTCTCAGGTGGCCGAAAGGTCCGTTGCAAGGCGACAAAACAGTTGGCTTTCGTCGCTGCTTGTTCTTTGACATTGCCTTGGTGTGTGCCGGCCATAATTTAGTTCAGAACCACATTATATAAAACATGCATTTCTAGGTCTTTGTGTCTTTGTAGAGTTTGAGGTGTCTGTGATGGACAGGAACCTACGCAGATGTGTGCGTGAGCAGGGTGCAGAGCCAGCGTGAGGTTTGGCAGAGAGGGGGAGGTGTAGAGATTCAACAGGGACATGGACCCCTCCGTCTGTAGTACGCCCCTCTGAGACAGACAACGCTGGAGGAGAGACAGACAGAAAGCATTACATAAGCTCTTACATAATGCAGCAGAACACAAGCACAGCAACAACAGTACAGCATGAGATCGAGAACATCTGAAGAAGGAGAACCAGTAGATCTCCCATATCAATGACGTAACCTCGCATAAGCATTCGGAGGGACAGAATTAGATAATGACATATGAACTTCCTCACTGCAGCAGTCAATCTGTGTATGTGTGTGTGCCCTTTAACCAGGCATGATGTGACAAAATCACAGCCAGAATGCATTCTACGTTTTATTAAAGTATATAACTTTAAGGAATGGGATTTTGGACCAATGGGATTTTCACTTTAGCCCTCTAACGCTTTATGTTTTCTACAGTATTGCTATGCAGTTGCAAGGGTGTCCTAGGTGGTTGCTAGCATATTATAAATGTTTTAGTGTGTTGCTATGAAGTTAGTCTAGTTGCTAGGGTGTTCTCTAGTGGTTGGTAGGTGGTTGCTAGGGTGTTTTATGTGGGTGTTGTAAATGATTTTTAGTGTGCTAGGGTGTTCTGAATGTTCTCCAGTATTTGCTAGGGTGTTGCCAGGTGGATGTAATAGTGTTCTGTATGGTTCTAGAGTGTTCTTAACGGTTTTCATGTGTTGCTATGTAGTTCTGGGTGGTTGCTAGGGTGTTCTAAATATTCTTGAGTGGTTGCTAGGATGTTGCCTGATGGTTACTATGGTGTTCTGTGTGGTGATGCTATGAATGGTTTATAATGTAATGCTGTGTATGTCTGGTTCTGGGTGGTTGCTAGGGTGTTCTGAATGTTCTCTTGTGGTTGCTAGGGTGTTGCCAGGTGGTTGTTATAGTGTTTTATGTGGCTACTTTGGCATTGTGATTGGATTTTGTGTGTTGCTGGGTGGTTGCTAGGGTGTAATGAATGTTTGCCAGTGGTTGCTAGGGTGTTGCCAGGTGGTTGTTATAGTGTTCTACGTGGTTGCTAGGGTGTTGCTAGGTGGTTGTTATAGTGTTCTATTGGTTGCTAGGATGTTGTGAATGTTTTATGTGTGTTGCTATGTAGTTCTGGGTGTTTACTAGGGTGTTCTGAATGTTCTCTAGTGGTTGCTAGGGTGTTGCCAGGTAGCTGTTATAGTGTTCTACGTGGTTGCTAGGGTGTTGCCAGGTGGTTGTTATAGTGTTTTATGTGGCTACTTTGGCATTGTGATTGGATTTTGTGTGTTGCTGGGTGGTTGCTAGGGTGTAATGAATGTTTGCCAGTGGTTGCTAGGGTGTTGCCAGGTGGTTGTTATAGTGTTCTACGTGGTTGCTAGGGTGTTGCTAGGTGGTTGTTATAGTGTTCTATTGGTTGCTAGGATGTTGTGAATGTTTTATGTGTGTTGCTATGTAGTTCTGGATGTTTATAGGGTGTTCTGAGTGGTTGCTAGAGTGTTGCCAGGTAGCTATTATAGTGTTCTACGTGGTTGTTATAGTGTTCTATGTGGTTTCTAGGGTGTTGCCAGGTGGTTGTTATAGTGTTCTATTGGTTGCTAGGATGTTGTGAATGTTTTATGTGTGTTGCTATGTAGTTCTGGATGTTTATAGGGTGTTCTGAGTGGTTGCTAGAGTGTTGCCAGGTAGCTATTATAGTGTTCTACGTGGTTGTTATAGTGTTCTATGTGGTTTCTAGGGTGTTGCCAGGTGGTTGTTATAGTGCTCTATTGGTTACTAGGATGTTGTGAATGTTTTGTGTGTTGCTATGTAGTTCTGGGTGTTTATAGGGTGTTCTGAATGGTTGCTAGGGTTTTGCCAGGTAGCTATTATAGTGTTCTACGTGGTTGCTAGAGTGTTGCCAGGTGGTTGTTATAGTGTTCTATTGGCTGCTAGGATGTTGTGAATGGTTTTTGTGCGTTGCTGTGTAGTTCTGGGTGTTTGCTAGAGTGTTCTGAATGTTCTTTAGTGGTTGCTAGGGTGTTGCCAGGTAGCTCTTACAGTGTTCTATGTGGCTGCTACGGTGTTGTCAGTGGTTTTCTATTGTGTTGCAGTTCAGTTCTGAATGGTTGCTAGAGTGCTAGAGTGCTAGAGTGTTCTGAATGTAGATTTTAGGTGGTTTCTAGAGAGTTTTAGGTAGTTATGATGCACCATGTCAGTCAGTATCAGTTAATGGTGTGAGTGTTAATGACATGAGGTCATCTTTAGGTCATAGTTTTGAAGCTCATGAAGCAGGGAAGTTTCACGCTCACACACACGACTGGCTGTAGGGCTGTAAGGATGAACTCAGTCGGCCGTGTGCCAACAGGAGGAGAGGAGAGGTGAGTTCTGGCCCATGGCCCGTGAGGAAATGCTTGGGCAGAACTTCACAGGAGAAACAAACCTCACCATCCCAGAGCCCCTCACCCCCTTCCACAACCACCAGCACAGCCAAAACCACAGCGGAAAAGAGCTGTCACAGTTAGTTCAGCACAGCACCGCCGTACACACGCACGCACACACACACACACACGCGCACACACACACACACACACACACACACACACTTCAAACTCCATCTAACTCTTCCACATGCTGCAATGATGTTCTAATGTGATTTTAAATGCAGTGTTTGTTTGTCAGGCTGATGGTACGAGCGCCCTGGGACGGGGTCTGTGTACTCTCAGCTCCAAACAATGGATCATTGGGGTCCCGACTCCTTCACCCCATAGTCTGATAAGAGTAATGAGACGTGGGACCATGACCATTTTATTTAGTTCCAGTTTTGTGAGCTGTATGCTTCAGTTCTCAAGAATGCAATCAAAGGTTCAAAACTGCACACAAGTGTATGAAACTCTGTTCCACAGCTGCCTTTATGTGCTGAAGGCTACTAACCTGTCTGCTTAAAGAGAGTTTGTTAAAAGAGGACATTTATTTTGAAGAATAGCACAAACCCACTTTACAAGCAAAATATTTCACAAAAAACAGTTCATTAAAAGCCACTGCAAAAATGGCTCAGAAAAACAAGTGAGTTCTGAGAAATGCTTATGCAATACTTGTTTGCTGAATTGTCACTTGCTTTAAGATTTTGTAATCCAATGTCATGACATTCAGACATTTTTATTAATACTTGTAGCCCACAAGTTAGTCATTTCTCATGTGAAATGGTTAGTCATAAAATAAGCTATATAGAAGTTTTGTACAATGGCAAAAATCGCTCATTTAATTTTTGTGTATATATGAGCATTATATATATATATATAATTAAGTTTACAAAAGAAAAAAATGTATACACATAGAAAGCCTATTAAATGCAAGAAAAGTGTCTGCTTTAATGTTTCAACTAACTTTTGTGAAAATAAAATGTCAAAATATGGGTGAAATAATGTTCCATCATCAATCAGCCATCTTTCTGGTCCTTGAATTTGATTGGCTGAGAGCCTTTTCCAGGAGTGCGATATTCTAGTGATAACAGAACTCCAACCGTTTCACCGTTTGTATCGCTCCGCTTGCGGTATTTCTCACAGTGAGAATCATGGCGGACGCCCAAATCCACTATAATTTAATAAAAATACTGTTTTTGTGTCACGGAATGTAGATTTAAGTTTATTTTTAGGTGAGAATGTGCTTGTTTAGACTAATATGCGGTTTGTTAATAAAGATAACGTATATTTGAAAATTTGCTTCGATGTTTTCAAGATGTGAGCTCCAGGGCGTCAGCGGCGTTCAGCGCTCATGAACCCTGCGAGAAATGTCAAAATATGGGTGAAATAATGTTCCATCATCAATCAGCCATCTTTCTGGTCCTTGAATTTGATTGGCTGAGAGCCTTTTCCAGGAGTGCGATATTCTAGTGATAACAGAACTCCAACCGTTTCACCGTTTGTATCGCTCCGCTTGCGGTATTTTTCACAGTGAGAATCATGGCGGACGCCCAAATCCACTATAATTTAATAAAAATACTGTTTTTGTGTCACAGAATGTAGATTTAAGTTTATTTTAGGTGAGAATGTGCTTGTTTAGACTAATATGCGGTTTGTTAATAAAGATAACGTATATTTGAAAATTTGCTTCGATGTTTTCAAGATGTGAGCTCCAGGGCGTCAGCGGCGTTCAGCGCTCATGAACCCTGCGAGAGCCGCTGGCTCTGATGTCTCTATAGTGGTTAAACATGAGATATAATTCGTTTTGGGTAAATCTCAAGGGCAGTCTTTGGACTCATTAATCTATTATTTGTTCCAGAGCAAATCGTTTTGGCTGAGGGCAAAATCTCTTAACGTTATATTTTATGAAACTTCAATGCTGTATATCAGAGCGCAGCCTTTGTACTTTTGACTGAATTGTCTAGCAACTTTAATGATGGCTGTTGTTGCTGTTGTTTATTAAAAATTATTATAAAAAAATATTGTATATAAATAATAGCATTTAATAGTAGTATTTAGTATTGGAAACTAAATTGCGTGTGCGTGTGTTCGTGATGGTGATTTTAGTTACATTGTTCTGCCATTAGATGGCGACAGGTGACTGTTTTTCTGAGTGAGTCCGCAGTAAAGACTTTTCTATTGAAAGAGACTGAAACAGGGTGGTGAACAAGGAAGTGCTTACTTTCAACAACAGCTTGTAAGATGCAGATAAAACTGCAGTGAGCAGCACTGTCATCGGAAATCACCCTTAACAGATGAAAGGACAGTACGACAAAGATATCGCTTTCCTCAGCGGACATTCAAACTAATGTTTTATTCTGAATATGAGATTGAGCTGAAAAATGAATGCTGTATCAGATGCAGGTAATCACACTCGCTCAGTCAGTCTCTCTCTCATAGTACTCGACTCTACATAATACAATAAACTTTTAATGACGCAACTCAACGTTCCTTCGTTACTAAAGTTCTAAAGTAACGTTCACGAATTAGTAACGATCTTGAGCTCAGCTGTTAAACTGTCAAACTGAGATTTAAATCCGTGGTGGAAGGAAGTAGTTCTGCACAAAAGAAAGTTTTTAAAGACACTTAATTGTTATTTCTTATGTATTTACACTCTCGTGGCATCAAACTATTGTATAAACGCAATATCACACAAGTAGCAGTGCGTTATGGCTGTATATCAGCACGCTGTGATTACCTGCGGCCTCGTGCATACGGCCGAATCACAGCCGTGCCGATATATACAGCCATGTCGCACTGCTACTGGTGTGATATTGCTCATGTAAAAACAAAACAATGTACTTATTCTGACCTTTACTTATTAAAATACTGTATATAAATCAGTGATCATACTACATTTTATTCTATTTTAAATTATTAGAATTTCTTGCTGACAAATGGGTAAAACCTAGTTGTTTGAAGGATAGTGGTAAATATTGGTAAAGATTTTAAATGACAATTAGTTTTTAATAAAAAAAACATTATAAAAAAATAAAATGCATATACTGTATATAACCCCTTAAATTGTTTAAACGTAGAAGAGAGATGAGCGTATTTGGTACCTCGATTTGAGTGGTGCTGGACCGGTATGACGCGCCGCCGTTCTCATTGTTGCACAAGCCAATGGGTGAGCTCGGTCCAGAACCTGCAGGGCTCTCATTGGCTGAAGAATCTACAGGGGAGGAGAACAGGAAGTGCTTAAAGAGACTACAGCGGTCAGCTCTAATACTGACTGTGAACTCCACCCACAGTTAAAGCTCATTGGTCTGTGTCTCAAACATCAAATATGATTTGATTAGCTAAGATTTTATCTCTTCACATACAGTAGTTTGCTGCAGATCTGTGTTTTCTGAAATAAGGGCTGTTTATCTGTGTTTCAGGTAGATGGTCGTTTGCTCACCTGTTAGCTCGAGAGTTCGTTTTTTCGGCGGCGTAACGAGGATGCTGCCGTCTCTGCGGCGTATCGGTCCGCTTCGTCTCTCAGAAACCTTCTGCTTGAGTCTGGACCGCACCTTCAGATTGGGCTCAGACGCTGAGAGGAGAGACAAAACTGATTAGGTTAGTCATTATTTTGATTAATTATCTGATATTTGGCTATTTTGAGATTATCATTTAGTTTTAACATCTATTTATACTGTTCTCGGTGTATAATAAACAATTTATTTATAAATTTTTACAATAGTAAAATTTCAATTCAGCATCACTTCATTTCAGTAATTTTGTGTACATCTCATTTGCTGTTTATACTGTATAAATCGTCATTACACACTGCAAAAAA
>NW_015506460.1:278781-280333 GCF_001515645.1 Sinocyclocheilus grahami | reverse complement strand
CTATCTATCTATCTATCTATCTATCCATCTGTCTGTCTATCTATCATCTATCTGTTTGTCTGTCTGTCTATCTGTCTGTTCGTTCATCCCTCAATTCATCTGTATTTATACCTGTCTATCTGGACTATTTCTATCTATCTATCTATCTATCTATCTATCTATCTATCTATCTATCTATCTATCTATCTATCTATCTATCTATCTATCTATCTATCTATCTATCTATCTGTCTGTCTGTCTGTCTGTCTGTCTGTCTGTCTGTCTGTCTATCTATTTGGCAAATACATTTTCTTATACTACAAACAAATATAACAAAATATATTTAATAATATATTTAAATTATATTTTATATTTATAAATATATAAAAAAGTTGTTTACCAATAATGTTGTAATAAATAAAATAATAGTCTTGTTTTAAGAATGTTTAAATACATACATACATCGGAATTTGTTTTGTTTTTTGTCACATGAAGGTAAAAAAAACGAAACCTCCAAGAAAATTAATTCCAGGGTGCATATTTTGTCCCATAATAAAATAATCATAATAATATTTTTACAATGCAAAATGCTAGCAGATCATTGAGCATGAGATTTGAGAAAAGTAAAACGTTAGCTAAGATCTTGCTTTGCTTTTATCGCACACACAACAGCATACCTAAAAAAATTTGATTTACATATGTTGTATTGAACTACACATTATTTTATTATTATTGTGAGTGAAAAGTCATATCCAGCCTATACATCTTGTCTGTGTTACTAGCTCAAGATGTTAATTAGTGCCAGACAGCTTAATGAATTGCTGGCAGTGTACAAGCTGCACTTGTGACAATACTGTTTTTATACCACATGTCCTCTTTTCCAACAATGTCCCATATGGCAAATCTGTGCATTAGGAAGTAAGTATAATCGCTGACTAGTGTCTCTATTCAGTGTCTATCTCCTTTTCTTCACATCTTAATTTAAGACCTTGACCTTACGCAGAACAAAGCTCTTCCCACAGTGATTGGCGAATCTCCCTGGAGAGATGTATCTTTCTTTCTCTGGCTTTGTTTTTTTTTAACAAAATTTGTTTTGCTTTTTCGACCCACCCTTTTTATCCAATTGTCCCATACAAATGTACAAAAACAAAAGAGTTTGTATGAGGCTGGTCAATGACACCAGTCTATAGGCAAGTTTGATTGGGTTGCTTTGACAGTTGGTTTGCATTGATGCATCCCTCTCAACTCAGTTTTACTCAGTATATATATAGCAGACATAAAATGCAATATACACTGAATGAGAGACCCACTTGGCTTGGGCCAGTAAGCAACATGGTCAGTTTTACATGAAAATGTTTCTTCAGAAATTATGCTTTCTGAAACAAATAAAAAAAAAATCTATCTATCTATCTATCTATCTGTCTGTCTGTCTGTCTGTCTGTCTGTCTGTCTGTCTGTCTGTCTGTCTATCTATCTATCTATCTATCTGTCTGTCTGTCTGTCTGTCTGTCTATCTAATTATCTATCTATCTATCTATCTATCTATCTATCTATCTATCTACCTATCTATCTA
>NW_015506460.1:272321-278360 GCF_001515645.1 Sinocyclocheilus grahami | reverse complement strand
TATCTATCTATCTATCTATCTATCTATCTATCTATCTATCTATCTATCTATCTATCTATCTATCTGTCTGTCTGTCTGTCTGTCTGTCTGTCTGTCTGTCTGTCTGTCTGTCTATCTATTTGGCAAATACATTTTCTTATACTACAAACAAATATAACAAAATATATTTAATAATATATTTAAATTATATTTTATATTTATAAATATATAAAAAAGTTGTTTACCAATAATGTTGTAATAAATAAAATAATAGTCTTGTTTTAAGAATGTTTAAATACATACATACATCGGAATTTGTTTTGTTTTTTGTCACATGAAGGTAAAAAAAACGAAACCTCCAAGAAAATTAATTCCAGGGTGCATATTTTGTCCCATAATAAAATAATCATAATAATATTTTTACAATGCAAAATGCTAGCAGATCATTGAGCATGAGATTTGAGAAAAGTAAAACGTTAGCTAAGATCTTGCTTTGCTTTTATCGCACACACAACAGCATACCTAAAAAAATTTGATTTACATATGTTGTATTGAACTACACATTATTTTATTATTATTGTGAGTGAAAAGTCATATCCAGCCTATACATCTTGTCTGTGTTACTAGCTCAAGATGTTAATTAGTGCCAGACAGCTTAATGAATTGCTGGCAGTGTACAAGCTGCACTTGTGACAATACTGTTTTTATACCACATGTCCTCTTTTCCAACAATGTCCCATATGGCAAATCTGTGCATTAGGAAGTAAGTATAATCGCTGACTAGTGTCTCTATTCAGTGTCTATCTCCTTTTCTTCACATCTTAATTTAAGACCTTGACCTTACGCAGAACAAAGCTCTTCCCACAGTGATTGGCGAATCTCCCTGGAGAGATGTATCTTTCTTTCTCTGGCTTTGTTTTTTTTTAACAAAATTTGTTTTGCTTTTTCGACCCACCCTTTTTATCCAATTGTCCCATACAAATGTACAAAAACAAAAGAGTTTGTATGAGGCTGGTCAATGACACCAGTCTATAGGCAAGTTTGATTGGGTTGCTTTGACAGTTGGTTTGCATTGATGCATCCCTCTCAACTCAGTTTTACTCAGTATATATATAGCAGACATAAAATGCAATATACACTGAATGAGAGACCCACTTGGCTTGGGCCAGTAAGCAACATGGTCAGTTTTACATGAAAATGTTTCTTCAGAAATTATGCTTTCTGAAACAAATAAAAAAAAAATGGAAATGTTTCTCGTTACAATTCATAGCCAAACAGGGGAAAGTACGCTGTAAAAAAAAAAAAAAAAAGATAATTAAATCGTGGCAATATATTCTTCCATTACTTCAACTCATCAAAATGATTTCAGCTTCATTTTTTAAGTTATATAATATTCAACTAGACAAGATTTTAATAAGTTTAAATGTCTTGTACAGCCAGTTTGATTCACAGATGTCTTTGGTGCAAATGATGTGAGAATTCTTGTTTCCATGACAGCACTTTTGTTTTTTCAGATTATGAAGGTTCATTGACAAAAACTGAGAGGTCAAATAACAAATAATGCTGTGGAGGGCAAACTGTGAGAAATGTGGTTGGGTTATCAGAAGATTAGGCTTTAATATGTAACACATTCTTGATGAGATAAATACACAAAAATGCAATCCTGTCTTCCAACATTCTCTGGATATCTAAACTCTGTTTGTTGCTCTAATTCTTACTGAAGTGCATCTATCAAAGGCTGGTATCATGAATTCCCAGTAGCCTGACCCTTAAGTGAATACTTTGACTGAGCAGGATTAATACCACCTGATGTCTTTTTAATAAGATGAGGAAAGGAGCATCTATCCCTAAACGTAATGAAAGGTCAAGGTCCTGGGATCTTCCTGATCACTTTGCCCAAAACAGGGCGGAGACCTGTCCCTTTGATCTATTAGTATCTTGCATATGTAACGTGTTGTGCAAGATAACAGCACAATGTGAAATAACAGTCTTTAATAATAAGCCCAAAGGCAATACAATGGCGAAACACCGACACAACAACTGAAACATGCAAAACTGCAAACAACACTGGACAACAAACCCAGGAAAACACAGTGCTTAAATAGCGAGGGGTAATGAGGGAGAACAGAAACAGGTGGGTACTAATCAATTAACTAGACAAACTGAAAGCTAGGTCAAAAGAAAGAAACAATGGAACACAGAACAGACCAGACATGTGACATATACACCTTACAATAAACATGTATAGGCATATGGCTGTGTACATTTAATAATTAATAATTAAAGACACAAAAGACATAATATACAGAAATGTGAGTGACTTCTGGGGATGCATCTTACGGCATAAATTTTAAGGTTCATATATTATAATTAATATAAAATATTATTCTATTCTATTATTCTAACAATATTTTAAAGTATTAAAAATAGTTTTAAATATTGTATATTTAAAATATTATGAATACTGTGAAATTATTGTATAAATAAAAAGTATTCTTAAATGTACAGTAATATAATTGTTCATTTGTATGTGATAAGGTATACTGTTTTCAAATAATTAGACACAAAAGTCTCAATATACACAAATGTGAGGGGCAATATTTATAATATATTTCAAAGTCGTTTACTTTTTATAAATATGACTAACAATATAAGTATATAAGGTAGTCTTTTTAAAGTTAATAATTGTATTAAGTATACTGTGTTTTCAAACAATTAATTACACAAAATACTCAATATATACAAATGTGATAATACAGGGGCTTTTGGGAATGCTTCTTGGGATGCATCTTTCAACAAATTTTAAGTTGATTCAGACTTACAGACTACTGAATGTATTATAACTTTAAGAAGTCTTTCTAAATTTAATGTCATTTTTCATTTTATGGTAGTTTTTGCACTTTTACATTCTTTTTCAATTAAAATGTGTGTGTGTGTGTGTGTGTGAACTAGATTGAACTGCATGAGAAAATGTCATTACATGCGCCTAAATCTCTCCTCCAGGAGGGGCCCACGAGGGAGTGTGTGTGAATTAGAGTTTGGGGTCAAATAGATCTCCTGGTGACTCTTTGTTTTTTTCCCATTGGTTGGATTTTAAAAGATGCACAAGCCAATCCCAGTCCATCTATTGCCTGCTGTGTGCATGCCAATGAGGTGCTCATGGGGGGGTTGACATCACTTCGTATGTGAGATTGATGTCAGAGGACAAGTGAGAGCTAAGACCAAGCAGATTTCTCTGCTTAAAAGCAGATCCTGGTAGTAAATGTGTATATTTATTTTAATATCCTTTATTTGTACAATATGTAAATGAAGTATTTTTAATTGAAAGGTTCTAGTCTTTATACATTATACATTTCACTGGAATTTTAAGCAGCGTATAATAAAGTTATAAATAAATGAAGCTACATATTTCCTACCCCGTGTTTGTGATGAATAACTCTTATAATTTAATAGGTGCTAGTTCACATTTGCATGATTCAGAGGGTGATACATGAAGATGAATGTGTGAGATACATATGGAAAAGAATGTTAGATTGCGTAGGCTTTTGAATTGCTTAGAGCTTTACAGCAAATGCACAGATGTTTATGGCCATGTGCTTGCATGAATGAAAGTATACTTGCAGAAGAAACATTAAAGGAATAGTTCACCCCCAAAAAAAGGAAATTTGCTGAAAATTTACCCACACTCAGGCCATCAAAGATGTAAATGAGTTTGACTCTTCATCTTAACAGATTTGGAGAAATGTAGCATTATCACTTGCTCACCAATCGATCCTCTGGAGTGAACAAGTACCACCTCTCTCATCTTTTTAAGTGGGAGAACTTGCACAATTGGTGGCTGACTAAATACTTTTTTTCCCCCACTGTACATATGCATATATTAGTAAAATTTTTCGGTACTAAATGTTTTACAAAATATTCACTCTAAATTATGCACCATGGTGTAACCACTCTGGCTTAGCCCTTTATTTAAATATATAAACAGGTCTGTGCATTCCCTAGTTGCTGGGAACATTGTTTTCAAATATAATTACTTACTTGTATTAGATTATGTATTTGGATATATACAGTATTAAAGACTACTTTTTGTAAAAGTTGACACTGTCAGTTTTTGCATTATTATTGTGGTGTTCTGACTATTTAAGCTACCCTGTCAGATTTTGCTACCTCCCATTGAAACAGTAGGTAGCACAATGCAACAACAAAAAATGATACCCATCAGATTGTGCTTTATTAACGCATACAGTACACCAATCCCAACCCTAAACCTACCCTTACAGTAATGCAAATACAGTAATTATGTGTTGTTCCGTGTGAGAAAATTGATGCAATACTGATGTGCACATGCGCAGTAAGCCCTGGTAGGACAATCTGACGGGCAGGATGAAATGTCAGGACAGCTGTCAAATCTGGACACAGGGAACACATTTTGTTACTCATACTAGCTACATATCATAACTTGATCAGTCACATGAAAGTAATCAGAATAAACATTGACTTCAAAATATCCCTTACGAAAATTAATCATGGTTTTACCACAAATAAAACCAAATAAACCATGGTTACTATAGTTAAACCATGTGAACCACAAATTAACCATGGTTTTGCTACACTAACCATAGTTCAATTATGACAACTCTCGAAAGATTTAACATGGTGATGGATATGACAATGTTAATGTGTTTGGTCTTGGCAGAACAGATCTGCTATGCTGCTGCTGCTGCTGAATTGCTGCTGCTTTTGGTTATTGCTGTAGTTGTCGATTATTGCTGCTGCTGCTGCAAGCAAGTACAGGATCTTGCTACTGTCAATGCATACGGTGATACAGTGCCGTGAGTATTTAAGACATACTGCTGCTGCACAAATAGCATATAAAATAACCCGTAGCAGATCTATACAGGTGGAGCTGGGGAAGGGGGAGGGTTTCAGAGAAACTCTGAAGGCGCGCTGCAGGAATCTCTAGTGAATGCTAGCCAGCCATATAAATGCAAGGCAGTAAGCTCATTGGCTGCATATGCAGCATGAACCAATCAGCTTGTGCCAAGTCGTTTAACTATCTGAATATCATCAGTTACATTAACAACCCGTCAGGTTGCGCCATCTAAAGTTTCATGACTGAACTATATATTTTAACCATGGTATTTGTAGTAAAACTGTGGTTAAACAAATGGTAATCAATATGACAAAAAACCATGGTTACTACACTTTTACTACAATAAAAACATGGTTAATATTAGTAATAGTAATATATTACTGTATGTTTACGTACCATATGAACAGAGACGTGGTCTGTGGTTGAGTCGTTTGAAAAACTCCACAGATTCAGATTCCAGTAGCTTTATTGGCATGGTAAAAGGCTTTACATTGCCAAAGCAATGGTAGCGCTCTGATCCAGTGGTACTGAGCATTATCAAATTTACAGGCAACAATGGGCAAAGAATCAGGCAGTTATTGACAACGCTCTGATCCAATGGCATTAGACATTGTCAGATTAACAGTACTCTAGCCCAATGTTTCCCAACCAGGGTGCGCTCTGCATATTATCCCTCTCTATGCGTGTGCGCTCCGCTCAGTCGCTCCACTCATATACCGTTCATGCGAATTGGAACAGCAAAGTCCACTCAAAAATTGAGGTGACAGGAAACATCGATGCAGTACAGTATTGTTTCTGTCTGCAATAGCCCTACTGTGTTGTAACATGGTGTGGTAAATGGGCAACTCTGGTAACGCTGCCCTCTCATTCATTGATCTGCTAACCACTATGTTGTGCTCGCATGTTCTGATAATAATAGCTTTCTAGGACTAAACATTATTTGGATAATTGGTAAAACATTTTTTTAAATATCTTAACCTTATTGTTAGACCTACCTGAAAAACTAAAAAGCAGTTTATTTAATTTGAAGGCCTGTCAATATTTTTTTGTGCTATCATGATTAATTTCTTTATTTGTTCTTATTTTATTACTGACTGCTTACTTGTCATTTTTTATTCAATTCAGAGTTTGAAATCAAGTTATCTTGTGCTACTGCACCAAAATTACCCCACTGTAAAATTAAAAAA
>NW_015506460.1:264493-271860 GCF_001515645.1 Sinocyclocheilus grahami | reverse complement strand
GGGGGGGGGGGGGGGTTACAGTGTAGAAAAGTTGACACTAGTTGAAATTCAGAGCCAGTCTGCAGATTTGAGTTGACAGATTTTTTTAGAAAACTGCGTAATGTATGATGGTCACAGACTGATTTTTTCGGAGGATATCAAATATGTTTGACAACACATTGTTTTCATTTGTCACCCATCTCTTAGTTCAGAACAACTTGAAAGTCTGGTAGTGTGATCCTCAGTCATTCAGTGTATGATGTCCAGTTTTTCTTCTGTAAATATTTACAAAGTTGGTTAGTGTATGATGCCTAGCATTTTAAAATCTGTCGAGATTTTAAAACTTGTGTATATTCCAGCCTTGGGAAATAGTTTTGTTTCTTTGTATAATCGACTGTGCATGTGTGTATGTGTGTGTATGTAACAATATACAGTACGGCATGATTCCAAAACCGTATCCTCCATATCCTGATTCATGCTGGTCCTCGCTTATCCCCACCCACTCATCTCGAGATCTTCTGCTGGCTCTGCATTCTTGGTCTTTGCAGTGTGCCAGACAGTTACCGCACCACACATACAGATTTACATGTACAAATTAAGTACTTGAACATACTCACAGCTTATTAGAGGCATAACATATAATTTGCTTGTGAAATCACTGTTTTGATTCGAAAGTTCAGGCAAAAATGAATGTTTTGTCAGTATTCACTCAAGTCACTCCAAACCTGGATGCTGTTATTTTTCTGTGGAAAACAAACATAGAAAATGTGAAAAATAAAACAAATCAGATTAAAAATAATTATTAAATATAACATTTCCACATAAAATTATGACATTAATACAGTCTAGTTTGCCGCAGTAATCAGGCTGATTCTATTGGAATGATCACAATCACATTAAACCAATATTAAACCAATGAGATTTTCCTCAAAGCCAAGCTTGGCTACATTACGTAATGTAAATTTGGAAGTGTCCTTTAAAATACATGTATTTTAAAGAGTTGTATTTATGTTAATTTGGATAAATATCTAAATACAGAATTTCCTTTTTAGTTGTTAAAAAAACATGCAAATAATGTGTGTGGATATAGGGCTGTCAATGATTAAAGTCATTTAGCACGCATCTGAAATACATCATAGAGCCTACCATTGATATTACCTAAAAAGTTAAAGTAAATATATTCGAAAACTGCACGCTTTCAAGGACGCACATTTAAAAACATGGGCGGAGTAAAGAACATAAAGCAGTCGCACACCGGACGAGAAGCGTAGCACCCCGTTTAGAAAAACTCACAAATATTGCACCAAGAGTTCAAGACAGCAGTCCAAAACAGTTATAGCCATTATAGTGTTACATGAGAAAAGCATGAAATAGACTTTACAAAAAGTAAAGCAGCTTCAGAAAGGTCCGTGTACTTTTGCATCCATTGGTTTTTAGTTTTTTAACCCGGCCAGAAATTAAAATATGGAAAATGCTTGATCGCTGCATGAATGAAACCCCCCTTTCCGCTGATTGGTCAACCAAACATTACACCGGGACATCATCAGTTGTTCCCCAGCTCCGTGTAACTGAACGTAAAAATGAAAAATCAAGCGAATTCATGTTTAAAAAAAAAACATTTTAATTTAATTTTTAATATTAAATTAAAAAAATAAATAAATAAAACCCCCACATGGTTGGAAGATACTCTGATTGTACATGCACCAGGACCTAGAAAAACTTTTTTCTTTCTTTGTTTTTCCATTTTCTTTTTTCTCTTTTTTTCATTGTAATTTTTGGTAAGCTATCCCTTTAAAGTAAAGGCAGGGTAGGTGATTTGGTTCAAAAACATTTTTTGTTATGCTGGTTGAAAGTCTCTTCAAAATCACAATCAGATCCCGATAGCAATCACTAAGTTAAGTGGTTTAAATGTATTTATAAGTAGGCTATTGATCATCTATGGAAGGCGTAGGACCATGAAATGTTCATCCAATCAAAATGTTCGGTCCGAACATTACGATAGGCTGTCCTGCCTGCCTGTCAAAATATGTATTTGCATATTTCTGCACACCCTGTTTGCGCAGAAAATATGTCATCAGCACGTTCCAGCGAGAATGTGAATGAGACATGAGATAATCTGACTGCATTCCATTCAACTCTCCAACGCAACGCTGTCTCTCATCGTAACGCTGGTCTGCCTGAGCGTGTTCATGTGTTTTGGAGGAGGCGTGGCTTTGCAGAGTAATTATGGAGGGAGGGTGGGGATGTTGCTTTCAAAGCTAGCTTGCTATGGCTAGCCTTTCGGAAATCATCTGCCCTACATTTAATTAGTTGGATTCTTAATGTTTATTTTTAGATTTTTTTATTAATATGTAAATATGAAATTATTTTTAGTGAAATGATACTCTGAAAAAAAAATGAAAATAAAAAAGAAAGAACTAATTAAAGGGAATGCTCACCCAAAAATTTAAAAAAGAAAGAAAATGGAAAGAAAATAAATATTTCTAAAGCTAATGTTTATAATGTCTATTTTATTATTTTCTCATGTAACACAATAATGGCTTTAAATTATGTTTTGAGAGTGATTTATTAGCCAAATTTGATGTGCAATCAATATGCGATTAATTAGTTAAATGTATATAGTGTCATGGTCACTCGGGGAGGAAGGAACGAGGAGACGCAGGAGAACACTTCGAGTGGGTCCTTGATCCAACAAATATAAATATGTATTTATGTATCTCGCAAATATATTACAAGCTTTCTAAAGACTTGTTTATTGTTTAACCTCTTTTATGAGGCTTTTTTAATGTGTAGGCTACATTACGTGTGTTTGAGGATGAAATGGGCTTTTTGAAGAAAAAAAAAGGCCCAGAAGGTCTTTTAGACAGAGATTGGGTTAAATGACGTCCCCTGGTGCATCTGTACATGATAGGAATCTCTCTCCTCCTGATCACCTTTTCAGTATTCCCGGAAATCCATGCAGCAGCCAAAAAGAATAATCACATCATTGATTTGATGCCATCTTCGTTTGATCACAGGCTGCTGTTCATTTACAATAGATTGCAGACATCCTCATGTGACCTGACCAAATTAATCAAACTGCCAGCAGAAGAGATCCAAAACCACAAAGGTCAGAATAACTTTCATTATCAACCCAGATTTTGCATCCAGAAATCTTACTCTGGTAATATGACTGAAGATCATGGATATGATTATAAATAGCAAACTGGTGCCCAGAGCCTCACAATTTAATCTGTAAACACATTAATGACTCATATAGGCTTCATAATCCCAGTAAAAAACAAGATGTATGGCAATATAATGGATCTTTGCCTGCAAAAAAGGCAAGTTATCTTAAAAAGAATAGTCATCATTTACTCAGCCCCTATTTACATGTACTCATTAAGCAGACCCTTTAATCCAAATGAGTAATATCACAAGCAATGTATCACACAAGAAGCCAACAATATTTGTAAACCTTCTGTTTCCCATTTACTCCCTGGTTAATCTCATGTGTCCCTTTTTACAGCTGACTGGATAAATAGCCTCCATTCCAGTAGAGGAACGGCCTTTCAACAGTGGCATACTGGAATGCAGCGGGTGATAACAGAGAAGCTGCACATCCCGGCCTGCTGTCTGCTCAAAATGCAAGATTTATACACCTTCACAAAGAGCAGTGTTAAGCTGGGATGGTCCAGATGACCCAACATGACCCGTAGACGGATGCCCTCATCAAAGAGCAGGACTCTTGTATATCAAAACTGCACACAAAGGCAGAGGAATCTGGTCTCTCCGTGTCCACAAATATCAGCTCAACGTAGTTTGTAACAAAGCACTACCTGAGAAACGTTTACATTGTATAAGTGGATACATGCATTTGTTAATTTACACCTCTTAATATAAGGATGTCCTGCTGGCCCGGGGCCAGTTGAAAAGCACTTTAAGCCTGTTTAAGCCCAGTGTTTTCATTCTCATGTCCCAACATTTTGTGAATTCTAATGATGCACATACGTCACCAAACTGATGTTATGTAGCTGGATGAGTGTGATTAAAATAACTAGAATGACTTGCATAAACTAATGATTAAGCATAAATTAAAATGGATAAAAAATGATAAACAAATCAATGATGTTCTGTCGAGATTTTGAGCTATTCTCATAGTTTACAAGCATGATAAATGATTTGTTGTAAAATAGGTCCTGTTATTCATGCCGCTGAATTTTATATTTATATTGTGAACAATGTGTTCTTCCAGACAGAAATAAATATTAATAAATCAAATAAAATATGAATAAATTATATATGGTTAAATCGTACTAATACTTGGGCTAAATTATATTATTATTTTTCAATTAAAATAGCTGTTTTTACAAAAAAAAGCCTGTTTCATGAAATATATGATTAGTAAGATTTCATTTCTGCAATTAATATTAGCTGTTTAATGCTTTAAAATAATAAAACACATATTTTTTTCCACTTTCCGAGGCTATGATTATGATGTAAGTGCAGATAAAAGCATTGATACTTCAAATACTGACTTTATATAAAGAAGATCAATCCTCACAAAGAATATGTAAATTTAAGGATTATTTAATAATCAAGAAAATTTACGATTGCAAATAGTAATGATTTCAAATTTTAATGTTAGGTGTGATTTATGACAGAATCATTGCTGATTGATTTCATTGGTGTAACTCAATATAATCAGGCTGAATCAAGGTTCATCACAATATGGCCTATTTTAACTGCATTAAAAAAGTTGGTAAAAGACAAAAAAAGTTAGTAAAAGACAGTGAATTTGGTCTCTCACTTTAGTTGTAACCGCAAGTTCATGCCCTTAACAACAAGGACACAAACATTTTTACAGCTAAAAGAAACATAATGACATCTCCTCTCAACTTTATTTCTGGTGCATTGCTGCTTTTTTCTTCAAATTAGAATGAGAATAGTTTCCAACTGACCCCTCCAGTTTCAGGGTTGCCTTCATTGTAATACGGTCTAGGTCAAAGAAAACAGCTTCTGTGCCAGAAGACTATTGCTTCCTCTGTCTGTGCTCACAGTAGGATAAAACAACTGTTTTGCTGCCAGAGCCTCAATCGTGCACGCACACACACCCATGCATGTGTTTGCATTTTACCAAAGGAGGATCAAAGTCGGGACAAAATCTACATTTGACCAAAATAGTTGCAAATTGCTATGCTAAAAACATTCAGCCATGCAGGGGGTCTTGACTGGAAGTGGCGTATGATAGATAGATAGATAGATAGATAGATAGATAGATAGATAGATAGATAGATAAATGTCTGACCAGTAAATCTCTAGTCAATCCTTAAGGCATCATTGTCTGTTTAGCATCATCTTAACATTCATAAGTGATGTGAGTCTCTGGAGACGATGAATAAAACTCATGAAAAGTGGAGTCAGTGAAGCTTTCTGCATTGTGTTTTGTGCTCTTCTGTGACAATCTCGCTGTTTTGGAGACACCCCACAATCTGTTGCACTTACTGTATATGATATTCATTATAGCCTGAAAGAATGACGGGCCCTTTGGCCTTTCAGACAACCAGAGGAGCTTCTCCATCTCCTCCCATGGCCTGCCTCTGTTTCAGAGTCCCAGCATTTACATTTGAGTCCCAACAATGGTTAACACTGACAACACCGTCTTTCCCACCCAAGAGCCCTGCAGGTTAACTCAAGCTGAAGATAACTCAACTCATCCAAGTCCCACCCACCCACACAAACCCTCTCCATTATCTCTAGAGCATATGTTTGTGAAACAGTGAGGAGTAGGGGGCATTGTTGGCTTTAGGGAGAAGTCAAGCAGGGCACATTAGCACATTAGCAGCCAGTCACCCCAGAGAGATGGGTCACCTCAGCAGGAGAGGGTGGGGCCATGGGGCAGACCACTCTACGGGAATTCAAGACATCCTTACAATCCTCTGCATTGATCTATCAATCCCAGTCCCAGAATGCTCTCTCAATACAAAGCCTTCCAATAGCCAATAGCCTCTTGACCCATAGTGAAGCACTCAAGCCTGCACCTCCTCCAAAAACTCCAACCATCCTTTTCCAGGAACGTCGTTACAGGACGTAGGGAGGCTCTGTACATCAATGATGCAGGAGGACTGATGTCATGCATCTTGTGGGACACCAATCAATCACTCGGTAATAGCCCAATAAATGCACATGGGGTTGTAGAAAGGGGGATGGATGGAACCTTCTTACGCTACTTGAGAAGATCAGGCCTTTTATTAAAGAAACAATGTTGATTTTTTATTTTTATTTTTTATATTGTGGCTTTAGAAATAGAAAGTTGATTCTGAAAATTCATCTTATGATTTTATTCTGGCAAGTGAAAAACAGGCAAAAAATTATTATTTTTTTAATTCTCTTAGGCCCTTACTAAAAAAAGGGCCCACTAAGATGGGGACCGGAATATCATAGCGACTTGAAGCAGTATCCACCTAGCAACCACCCAGAACACCTTAGCAACCTCATAGCAAAGGCCTAGCGACCACCTAAAATACCCTATCAATTGAAAAGAAATGCACAGTTCAGCAACATCACTCACAGCTTCATTACTGTAATGTATTTCAGAAAACGGTTGTGTACTTGTGTTATCACTGGGCAAAAAAGCACCACTCACTCAATGAGTTCTTTACTGGCTGACGAAAAAATCTTGATTCAGAAAGACACTCATTGAAAGCAAATTATTATTGCGCTGCTAATGACTCCCAGACTGTTATAGAGAGCAGCTACCATGATCAATCAGCTACATAGCTCCACCAACTCTCAGCTCAATACTGATCAATGCTCTCCAACAAGCACCAATAAATCACAATCCTGACAGCTTACTGGTTGAATCCAGTATCAATATCATTCAATTGACTCTAATGAATATCCATACACAGCAGCAGAGTGTTAAATGAAGACACAATGAGCAGATGCTGAGTAAGCACTATACAGAAACAGTCCTCACAAAGACAGTAAATCTTTCTTTGTTCAATCCATGTAGAATTTATGGCACAGAGCTAAAATAAGCACACAAACAAATCAACCCAGTGGATCGGTTGGCTCTGAGTAAAGTACTTCTTATGTGTTGTTATTGGTTGCTTTTAGATGTATCAAAAGCATGAGACATGAAGAATATTGTCTTTTGTCTGCAAGGGTGTACACAGGAATCAAAGTGCTGATGTTCAGCAATCTGCTCATGCTGTAAGTCATTTTAGGAAACAGTGTAATTTGTGTCTCCCTTCCTACTACTGATGGAGCACAAATATATCCTATAAAAACATGGAGACACTGAGCACAGTCGGATTTTTTGATAGACTTATCTGTAACTGTAATGCAAAAAAAAAAAACTTTTCTAAATGTATTTTATTTTGAAACACATTTGTATATATATATAT